>NC_084554.2:55220000-55370000 GCF_033978685.3 Nerophis lumbriciformis
TTCTATAATCTATTGTCAAAGCATCGGATAAGCCCCTAAAAATCTGAGGCCAAAAATTGTTTTTATAATTAAGTACAGCATCCTGAAACAATGTGATAGCATATACATAAAAACAAATAATTATCTTTACTTATTGCGTTCACAAGACTCCGAGGTACTTGAACTCCTCCACTTGGGGCAAGATCTCCTCCCCAACCCGGAGATGGCACTCCACCCTTTTCCGGGCGGGAACCATGGACTCGGACTTGGAGGTGCTGATTCTCATCCCAGTCGCTTCACACTCAGCTGCGAACCGATCCAGTGAGAGCTGAAGATCCTGGCCAGATGAAGCCATCAGGACCACATCATCTGCAAAAAGCAGAGACTTAATCCTGCAGCCACCAAACCGGATCCCCTCAACGCCTTGACTTGTTCACGAGTGAGGGAAGAGTGGATCGTGAGATCGACAGGCGGATCGGTGCGGCGTCTTCAGTAATGCGGACGCTGTATCGATCCGTTGTGGTGAAGAAGGAGCTGAGCCGGAAGGCAAAGCTCTCAATTTACCGGTCGATCTACGTTCCCATCCTCACCTATGGTCATGAGCTTTGGGTTATGACCGAAAGGACAAGATCACGGAAATGAGTTTCCTCCGCCGGGTGGCGGGGCTCTCCCTTAGAGATAGGGTGAGAAGCTCTGTCATCCGGGGGGAGCTCAAAGTAAAGCCGCTGCTCCTCCACATCGAGAGGAGCCAGATGAGGTGGTTCGGGCATCTGGTCAGGATGCCACCCGAGCGCCTCCCTAAGGAGGTGTTTAGGGCATGTCCGACCGGTAGGAGGCCACGAGGAAGACCCAGGACACGTTGGGAAGACTATGTCTCCCGGCTGGCCTGGGAACGCCTCGGGATTCCCCCGGGAGGAGCTGGACGAAGTGGCTGGGGAGAGGGAAGTCTGGGCTTCCCTGCTTAGGCTGCTGCCCCCGCGACCCGACCTCGGATAAGCGGAAGAAGATGGATGGATGGATGGATGGATGGATATTGCGTTCACACAATTGTTTGAGGAAAAAGGTCAACATTAATAACACATTAATCCATCCATCCATTTTCTACCGCTTGTCCCTTCTGGAGCCTATCTCAGCTGCATTCGGGCGGTAGGCGGGGTACACCCTGGACAAGTCGCCACCTCATCACAGGGCCAACACAGACAGACACACTCACATTCACACACTAGGGCCCATTTAGTGTTGCCAATCAACCTATCCCCAGGTGCATGTCTTTGGAGGTGGGAGGAAGCCGGAGTACCCGGAGGGAACCCACGCAGTCACGGGGAGAACATGCAAAGTCCACCCAGAAATCCCCAGCCCGGGATTTAACTCAGGACTACTCAGGACCTTCGTATTGTGACACAAGAAGAATCCGAACGATGACACAGCAGCGCTCCAATAAAACACACTTCATACTACATAAAAAGTAACGTAAAATAACGCAGTAACGCATCATGTAGTAACGGTAACTGAGTTACTGAATATAAAAAATAACGCGTTAGATTACTAGTTACCGCCGAAACTAACGGCGTTACAGTAACGCGTTACCAACACTGGTAAGCAACATTAGATCATTTTGCATTAATAATGCATGTAAACTAGAGATGCGCGGTTTGCGGACACAACCGCGGAGTCCGCGGATTATCCGCGGATCGGGCGGATGAAATTAAAAAAACTAAGATTTTATCCGCTCGCGGGTCGGGTCGGGCGGATTAATTTTTTTTTTTTTTTTTTTTTTTTTGCGGGTGGCAGTTAAACCAATTGGGAAATATATATACATAGTTAAATGTTGTTACCCACATACGAAAAACGAGCAGGCACCTGCAGCATATGCCACAACAGAAGAAAAAAAAAGAAAAGAGATGGACACTTTTACGGAGCGGAGAAGGGACGCCTCGCCGGGGTCCGGGACCGAGGCCCCTGCCCCCGAGAGGGCCCCACCGGGAGCCGTAGCTGAGGCGATCCGCGAGAAGGGCCCGACGCACGTCCAGGGTCACTACCGCGCCCACCGCACCGACACCCCGCCTCGTCCGCTTTCGCCGCGGCCGGCGTCATGCGCAGCAGGTAAGCAGCTTACCTGCCCGCCACCCCCGTGGCCGGGGGCTCGTAACATGGGTCACTCCGCGCGCTCCGCCCGCGCAGCTTACCTGCTTGCCACCCCTGTTGCCGGGGGCGCGTAACAGGGGTCACTCCGCGCGTAGTGCGCTCATGAAAGGGGTGGGGCTCACCCTGGTTGATATAGAGAGCAGGACGGTGGCCATGGAAGTTGGAACCCGCTAAGGAGTGTGTAACAACCCACCTGCCGAATCAACTAGCCCTGAAAATGGATGGCGCTGGAGCGTCGGGCCCATATCTGGCCGTCGCCGGCAGCGAGACGCGCTTGGAGGTGCGCTCAGCGCGGCTCCCATATGATTGCGCACTGGTGTGCGTCTGGGTCGTGACAGCGTGGCACGCGAATGTCTGTGCTGCATTGGATCAGTCTCCTTTCTTTAACAGGCAAAAGCTTTATAACCTCACCATACCTGCCAACCTTTAAATCAGAAAAACCTAGTAGCCAGGGTCCAAGGGCCGCAGGCCCCGGTAGGTCCAGGACAAAGTCCTGGTGGAGGGTTCAGGGCTTCGCCCCCCGACGCAAAATGACTATTAGCATTCAGACAGGTTAAAATGTTGCTAAAACCATCACTTTTCTATCAGTCACAGTGACTTTTCAAAACAAAAATATTACAGCAAAAATCATATGGGTTGATTGACATGTTTATTCTGTAAGCTAACTTCAATAGTTTGAAATTATTTTGACAGTTAATGCCAGTTATCCTGTCAACCTTTCACAAGACTTCAATTTGTTCATTGAAAGTATAAATAGTATAAACACTTTTTACAGTATGTCTGCTGTGAAATACAGCCGACAGGATTGGGCATGCATGGTGCAGGAGAACAAAGGACTTCTTTCATTTAAGGTTTGTGATAAACCATCAAACTCATTCGTTAAAAGGACTCTATAGTAATATAAAGCGAATTTTTCTGGACATTATCATGCAAGAAAAGTTTATTTTTGGGATCGCGATCACCGCGTAATGATTTTTAAAGGTTGCATTACAAACATTTAACTGTCCCATGTGATCAGCCAGTGCGATTGGAAGTCCATGCTCAATTATTGCCTCCGTAAATAAAACTTCGGCATTTATCACATCCAAAGAATCTGTTTGGGCGACGAAAAACGTTGAACGTTTTCCACTTGTATCGCTAGCAACGGCATTAGACTTGTGTTTTTTTGTCCCAACGTGGTCTTTTACATCGCTAATTCCTCCGTGTCCGATCGAAAAATCTTGTCTGCACAAGGTGCAATTCGCGTAGTTTTCACCCTTTTTTAAAAAAATTTATTAATATTAGATATATAACAACGGGCGGATGGTGGGCGGGTGCAGTTCTGATCAAACGTTACATCGGGTGGATGGCGGATGGTTGACGACTTTCTGACGCGGTTGCGGATGAAATAATTGCCTATCCGCGCATCTCTAATGTAAACACAATATGGAACTGATATCAAAACAATTAATATACTCAACCAATTCCTATATTTTTGTGCTTATAGGCAGGTCCTAAAGTCGTTCATGCGTAACACTGTTGGATTTTGGAAAGTCATTTCAATGTCGCTCAGGCTTCCATCAACTCTAACCCTTTCTGGACGTGTTTTTTTTACAGGACACAATTCCGTGTGGGAAATCGGTTTTCCTCGAAATAAAACACACACAAAAAAACCCAATCCTCTCCACATGAGCTAAAGGCACAAAGCTTGAAAATCATCCCAAACATTGACTAATGTCCTGAGCAGCTTGGCGGCTGCTGGGGGGAAAAAAGAGGCCCCCCCGGTGCAGCCGGATCCCACCAACCATCCGGAAAGGAAAGACACGTGTTCACTAAGAGCTCCCTGGATAGAAGGCCGACATGCAAAGCTTCACTGCAGCAGTTGTTCGTCTTGCTACTTTACCAAAAAAGTAACACAATTACTATTCAACCAATGCCATTAAATACTAGGGAAAGTATTTCATATGTTACTCAAAAAATGTCTCCTCTCTGAGCTGCCACCTTAACGTGGTAGAGGAGTTTGCGTGTCCCAATGATCCTAGGAGCTATGTTGTCCGGGTGGCTTTATGCCCCCTGGTAGGGTCTCCCAAAACAAACTGGTCCTAGGTGAGGGATCAGACAAAGAGCGGCTCGAAGACCTCCATGACGAATAAAAATAAAGGACCCAGATTTCCCTTGCCCGGACGCGGGTCACCGGGGCCCCCCTCTGGAGCCAGGCCCGGAGGTGGGGCACGATGGCGTCCGGCCGGGCACAGCCCGAAGAGGCAACGTGGGTCCCCCCTCCAATGGGCTCACCACCCATAGCAGGGGCCATAGAGGTCGGGTGCATTGTGAGCTGGGCGGAAGCCGACGGAAGGGCACTTGGCGGTCCGATCCTCGGCTACAGAAGTTAGCTCTTGGGACGTGGAACGTCACCTCGCTGGGGGGGAAGGAGCCTGAGCTAGTGCGCGAAGTGGAGAAGTTCCGACTAGATATAGTCGGACTCACTTCGACGCACAGCAAGGGCTCTGGAGCCAGTTCTCTCGAGAGGGGCTGGACTCTCTTCCACGTCATGCTTTGTAATGGATTTAAATTAGTGTAATTTAGAATTGTTGTATGGTGCATAGACATTTTTTTATAGGTTGTGTTATGTGTGACCATGTCTGTTGACATTTTGTGTTGGTTAGAATTTTTTTAAATAATTTATTTGCACTATGACTAGGGAAGGTTGTTTGCATTGGGTCACAAACAGCCCATTTTGTACACTGTTGAGGTGATTTAATGCACAGTAAATGTGGTTCTGTTTAGTATTTCTCCAGCAATGGTCATGTAGGAACATAAAGTGTATATATATATATATATATACATAAATACTGTATGTGTGTGTACATATTGTATTAATATAATGGATATATATTAATAAATAATATAATTGGATATGAAGAGTATGTGAACGTTTGACTTCTTCCTTGTTTACTTCCTTAAAGTTTTTCAGTGAAGCAGCAATATCAGCGGGCTAAAATGCGCCAAACATGGATAAGTGTGGAGAGTGTTTTGCATTTTTCACATCATTCTTTTTTATGGATTTAAATTAGTGTAATTTTGATTTTTTTTTTTTATGATGCATAGATGTTTTTTATAGGTTGTGTTATGTGTGACCATGTCTGTTGACATTTTGTGTTTGTTGGAATTTTTTATTTTTTTTTGCACTATGACTAGGGAAGGTTGTTTGCATTGGGTCACAAACAGCCCGTTTTGTACACTGTTGAGGTGGTTCAATGCCCAGTAAATGTGGTTCTGTTTATTATTTTTCCAGCAATGGTTAAAAGTTAAAGTTAAAGTTAAAGTACCAATGATTGTCACACACACACTAGGTGTGGCGAAATTATTCTCTGCATTTAACCCATCACCCTTGTTCACCCCCTGGGAGGTGAGGGGAGCAGTGGGCAGCAGCGGTGGCCGCGCCCGGGAATCATTTTTGGTGATTTAACCCCCAATTCCAACCCTTGATACTGAGTGCCAAGCAGGGAGGTAATGGGTCCCATTTTTATAGTCTTTGGTATGACTCGGCCGGGGTTTGAACCCACAACCTACCGATCTCAGGGCGGACACTCTAACCACTAGGCCACTGAGTAGGTTTATTATTTTTCCAGCAATGGTCATGTAGGAACATAAAATGTATATATATATATATATATATATATATATATATATATATATATATATATATATATATATATATATATATATATATATACTGTATGTGTGTGTATCTATTGTATTAATATAATGGATATATAAATTAATATACATAATATAATTGGATATGAAGAGTATGTGAAAGTTTGACTTCTTCCTTGTTTACTTCCTTAAAGTTTTTCAGTGAAGCAGCAATATCAGCGGGCTAAAATTGTTACGGCTCAGGCTCCTGCCAACGCCGCTCATCCGTCTGTGCGCACCTCGGGACACGCCCACGGGTGCGCACATCCAGGGACGCGCCGTGCGCGTCCCCGCCCTGCAGCAGCCACCAGCTGCATTCACTCACCGGCAATCTACACTCCTGGGTCTGATGAGGGCAGGCTCAATAAAGGACCAGTGGACCCAAGGATCGGCGCGGGAACTTAGTTTTCTCATGGTGTACCGTAAGGCTTATGATCTCTCTCTGTCCCTGCGTGTTTTCCCTCGTGTCTGACATCCTTGTTTGTACTCCCGTGCCTCCGCAGTGTTTACCTTCCGTTGCCCTGGATTTTGACTGCCTCCTTCGTTTCCTTGACTCCTCGCTTGCCCCTGGACTTTGACGCCTCTCTCTCGCCCCGGATCACCTGCCTGCCCCATGGACTGCCTCGTTTGCTCTCTTCAACACTTGGTAACACTTCAGCTAACTACACACATAGTCTTACACCACACACTCTTGTATTGTAGTTCACACTTCATTTCCTTAGTTCAGTAGTATTGTTTATTATTATTTATATACATATATATATATATATTGACTATATATATAATAAATAATTGTATATACCGCCCCCTGGTGTCTGTTTGCCGTCACCTCCCCTCAGTAAACACAACAAAAATGCGCCAAACATGGATAAGTGTGGAGAGTGTTTTGCATTTTTCACATCATTCTTTTTTATGGATTTAAATTAGTGTAATTTTGATTTGTTTTATGGTGCATACATATTTTTATAGGTTGTGTTATGTGTGACCATGTCTGTTGACATTTTGTGTTGGTTTGAATATTTTTATTTATTTATTTATTTTTTTGCTCTATGACTAGGGAAGGTTGTTTGCATTGGGTCACAAATAGCCCGTTCAATGCCCGGTAAATGTGGTTCTGTATAGTATTTCTCCAGCAATGGTCATGCGGGGACATAAAGTATGGTATTTTGAGAGGGAATCATTGAAGTCGGACATCACTGAAGGCCTAGGTGGGAAACACACTGTTAAATATAGTAAACCACTTCTCCATACGTCATCAGCCTGATTTGTAGAAACTACCTGGACTGTGGAATGTGGTGGAGACACAAACCACACACGTCCACAGGAACACACAGTTCCAGGAACCGAAAGCTCCTAAAGTTTTGGTGGAAAAGAGCCTATTGTGGCTCCTCAACTCCTGGTGTATAAGTTAAATATGGAAACCATATTTGTCCCAGGGGCCCAATCAGGTGTGCAAAGCAGCAGACGTAAAAAAAGGAATATCTTTTTAGGAAAACACGAGGTAGAGAAGCAGTTATTGCAGAGGTGTGTTTTTTTTAGGATTTTGAGGAAATGGGATATGACTTTGATATCGTGTGATTAAAGCTCGCCTTTTTGTACGAGGAGAGAACCGCCTGAAGGTGTGGACGTCACTGAGGCTGCAACGCCGGGCTGCAAAGTGGTGAGGCGGGAGCGTTCCTCGCCACCTGGAAGACGACAGAAAGGCAGCGAGGCTTCCAGTCGTGTTTACATATCCTCTAATTAGATTCCAGTCCCACATAAGCAAACAATGACGCAACCGTAGACTGGAAATATTTACCTTAAAACACATCCAGCTCGCCTTTTATGGCCATCGGCTCCACCCCCCCCCCCACCCCCCTTTTTGGGTAAAAACTAACGAGGGTAAGTCAAAGCTCGCAGTGTTTATCCCACTAATAGAAAACACCTTTCTGTGGCGCTTGTAATGTAAATAGTCCCTCATTGGTGGTGACTTCACTGGCTCACTTCTGCTCATTGACTTATGAGTGTAATACAATAAAATATATTCCTTTACGTCAGTGTCCAAAATTGGCAAGTCCAAGTGGCAATGTGTACTCAAACACTGCAAAAAGTCAAAAAAAAAATACAAAAATGAGGGGTATTTTATTTGAACTAAGGACAATTAACTGCCAATAGAACCAGAACATCTGGCTTGTCAAGACATTCCAAAACAAGTAAAATTAAAGCTGCAAGCAGCATTAGTCGGGCCCGCGTATTTGGCAGGTGCTAGTCCTAAGTGTCCCAATACTTATTTCCAGTTTTGGTCCTAAATTTTCCAATACTTTTGTCAAGTTGTAGTCCTAAGTGTCCCAATACTTTTGTCCAGTGTAGATGTCCCAATACTTTTGTCCAGTTGTATTCCTAAGTGTCCCAATACTTATGTCCAGTTTTAGTCCTAAGTGTCCCAATACTTTTGTCCAGTTGTGGTCCTAAGTGTCCCAAGGCTTTTGTCCAGTGTAAGCGTCCCAATACTTTTGTCCAGTGGTAGTCCTAGGAGTTCCAAGAGTTTTGTCAAGTTTTAGTCCCAAGTGGCCCAATACATTTGTCAAGTTTTTGTCCTAAGTGTCCCAATACTTTTGTCAAGTTGTAGTCCTAAGTGTCCCAAAACTGTAGTCCAGTGTAAGTGTCCCAATACTTTTGTCAAGTGGTAGGCTTAAGTGTCCCAATACTTTTGTCTATGTTTAGTCCGAAGTGTCCCAATAGTTTTGTTCAGTGGTGTTACTAAGTGTCCCAATACTTTTGTCAAGGTGTAGTCCTAAGTGTCCCAATACTTTTGTCCAGTGTAAGTGTCCCAATACTTTTGTCAAGTTTTCTTCATAAGTGTTCCAATACTTTTGTCCAGTTGTAGTCATAAGTGTCCCAATACTTTTGTCAAGTTGTAGTCCCAAGTGTCCCAATACTTTTGTCCTGTTTTCGTGCTATGTGTCCCAATACTTTTGTCCACTTTTGGTGCTATGTGTCCCAATACTTTTGTCCAGTGCTAGTCCTAAGTGTCCCAATACTTATTTCCAGTTTTGGTCCTAAATTTTCCAATACTTTTGTCAAGTTGTAGTCCTAAGTGTCGCAATACTTTTATCCAGTGTAGGTGTCCCAATACTTTTGTCCAGTTGTATTCCTAAGTGTCCCAATACTTATGTCCAGTTTTAGTCCTAAGTGTCCCAATACTTTTGTCCAGTAGTGGTCCTATTTGTCCCAAGACTTTTGTCCAGTGTAAGCGTCCCAATACTTTTGTCCAGTGGTAGTCCTAGGAGTTCCAAGAGTTTTGTCAAGTTTTAGTCCCAAGTGGCCCAATACATTTGTCAAGTTTTTGTCCCAAGTGTCCCAATACTTTTGTCAAGTTGTAGTCCTAAGTGTCCCAAAACTTTAGTCCAGTGTAAGTGTCCCAATACTTTTGTCAAGTGATAGGCTTAAGTGTCCCAATACCTTTGTCTATGTTTAGTCCGAAGTGTCCCAATAGTTTTGTTCAGTGGTGTTACTAAGTGTCCCAATACTTTTGTCAAGGTGTAGTCCTAAGTGTCCCAATACTTTTGTCCAGTGTAAGTGTCCCAATACTTTTGTCCAGTGTAAGTGTCCCAATACTTTTGTCCAGTGTAAGTGTCCCAATACTTTTGTCAAGTTTTCTTCATAAGTGTTCCAATACTTTTGTCCAGTTGTAGTCATAACTGTCCCAATACTTTTGTCCAGTGTAAGTGTCCCAATACTTTTGTCAAGTGGTAGGCTTAAGTGTCCCAATACTTTTGTCTATGTTTAGTCCGAAAAGTCCCAATAGTTTTGTTCAGTGTTGTTACTAAGTGTCCCAATACTTTTGTCAAGGTGTAGTCCTAAGTGTCCCAATACTTTTGGCCAGTGTAAGTGTCCCAATACTTTTGTCAAGTTTTCTTCATAAGTGTTCCAATACTTTTGTCCAGTTGTAGTCATAAGTGTCCCAATACTTTTGTCAAGTTGTAGTCCTAAGTGTCCCAATACTTTTGTCCAGTGTAAGTGTCCCAATACTTTTGTCAAGTGATAGGCTTAAGTGTCCCAATACTTTTGTCTATGTTTAGTCCGAAGTGTCCCAATAGTTTTGTTCAGTGGTGTTACTAAGTGTCCCAATACTTTTGTCAAGGTGTAGTCCTAAGTGTCCCAATACTTTTGTCCAGTGTAAGTGTCCCAATACTTTTGTCCAGTGTAAGTGTCCCAATACTTTTGTCAAGTTTTCTTCATAAGTGTTCCAATACTTTTGTCCAGTGTAGGTGTCCCAATACTTTTGTCCAGTTGTATTCCTAAGTGTCCCAATACTTATGTCCAGTTTTAGTCCTAAGTGTCCCAATACTTTTGTCCAGTTGTGGTCCTAAGTGTCCCAAGGCTTTTGTCCAGTGTAAGCGTCCCAATACTTTTGTCCAGTGGTAGTCCTAGGAGTTCCAAGAGTTTTGTCAAGTTTTAGTCCCAAGTGGCCCAATACATTTGTCAAGTTTTTGTCCCAAGTGTCCCAATACTTTTGTCAAGTTGTAGTCCTAAGTGTCCCAAAACTGTAGTCCAGTGTAAGTGTCCCAATACTTTTGTCAAGTGATAGGCTTAAGTGTCCCAATACCTTTGTCTATGTTTAGTCCGAAGTGTCCCAATAGTTTTGTTCAGTGGTGTTACTAAGTGTCCCAATACTTTTGTCAAGGTGTAGTCCTAAGTGTCCCAATACTTTTGTCCAGTGTAAGTGTCCCAATACTTTTGTCAAGTTTTCTTCATAAGTGTTCCAATACTTTTGTCCAGTGGTAGTCATAAGTGTCCCAATACTTTTGTCAAGTTGTAGTCCCAAGTGTCCCAATACTTTTGTCAAGTTTTCGTGCTATGTGTCCCAATACTTTTGTCCAGTTTTGGTGCTATGTGTCCCAATACTTTTGTCCAGTGCTAGTCCTAAGTGTCCCAATACTTATTTCCAGTTTTGGTCCTAAATTTTCCAATACTTTTGTCAAGTTGTAGTCCTAAGTGTCCCAATACTTTTGTCCAGTGTAGGTGTCCCAATACTTTTGTCCAGTTGTATTCCTAAGTGTCCCAATACTTATGTCCAGTTTTAGTCCTAAGTGTCCCAATACTTTTGTCCAGTTGTGGTCCTAAGTGTCCCAAGGCTTTTGTCCAGTGTAAGCGTCCCAATACTTTTGTCCAGTGGTAGTCCTAGGAGTTCCAAGAGTTTTGTCAAGTTGTAGTCCCAAGTGGCCCAATACATTTGTCAAGTTTTTGTCCTAAGTGTCCCAATACTTTTGTCAAGTTGTAGTCCTAAGTGTCCCAAAACTTTAGTCCAGTGTAAGTGTCCCAAAACTTTAGTCCAGTGTAAGTGTCCCAATACTTTTATCAAGTGATAGGCTTAAGTGTCCCAATACCTTTGTCTATGTTTAGTCCGAAGTGTCCCAATAGTTTTGTTCAGTGGTGTTACTAAGTGTCCCAATACTTTTGTCAAGGTGTAGTCCTAAGTGTCCCAATACTTTTGTCCAGTGTAAGTGTCCCAATACTTTTGTCAAGTTTTCTTCATAAGTGTTCCAATACTTTTGTCCAGTTGTAGTCATAAGTGTCCCAATACTTTTGTCAAGTTGTAGTCCCAAGTGTCCCAATACTTTTGTCCAGTTTTCGTGCTATGTGTCCCAATACTTTTGTCCAGTGGTAGTCATAAGTGTCCCAATACTTTTGTCTACTTTTAGTCCGAATTGTCCCAATACTTTTGTCTAGTGTACCTACCTTGTCTGCATTGTGTGGGCACGCTGGTGCTTCCTGCTTTTAAGCAGCCATCTTGAAAAAACCGCAGCGTCAGCGCAGAGGTTCTTTGAAGGGTCATAAAATCAAAACCGGAGCAGGTATCAAAACTCTTTCGCCAACTTTTAATCAGAAGGGTTCAATCTCTCTCCTGTGTTAGTTTGAAGCCGACCGGTTTTTACAGAAATGTTGTTTTGAAGGGGGAATAGCAAACTTCCTGTTGATTTTTGCTGGGGGTTGTCAATTCATGAAATGTAGGTCTAAGTGAGACCTACATAGAGGTTTTTGTTTCACGTCTCCGACATTCCCAGTGGGAGTTACAGGCAGTTTTGTCATTTTTTTCTTCCGAGGAGCAGTTCTTTCTGCGTTTTATTCAAAAATTGCGCCAGCGCAATTTTTGAGATTTGGGGTTAGGTATTTTTATAAGATCGCAATTTTTGACAGTCCTAATGTGTGCGTTCAGTTTGGTGAGTTTTGAAGCGTGTTAAGAGGGTCAAATTACAGCTCAAAGAGGCAAAAGTTACTGTTTTTAGTACTTTTTTGTCTTGAAGGGGGAATTGCCAACTTCCTGTTGATTTTAACCCGACAATGTACTATTATGAAATGTAGGTCTAAGTGAGACCTACATAGAGGATTTTGTTTCATGTCTCTCCGACCTTCCTAGTGGGAGTTGTTTTTTCCTAGGGGGCGCTAGAGCGCAATTTTGAGTTTTGGGGTTTGGTTTTTTCATTAAAAGACAATTTTCGCAGGTCCTGATGTGTGGGTCAAATATGGTGAGTTTTGAAGCATGGCGTGGGTCAAATTAGTGCTCAAAGAGGCGGCCGGTTTAATAATAATAAAACCTTACAAATTCAATAGGTCCTTATGTCCCATTGCATAAGGACTCCCTTTGGGAGTCCTTATGCAATGGGCCATGCGGGCCCTAATTAAAGCTGCAAGCAGTGATGGACGGGACCAACTTTGACGGCACATAAAATCCAAACCGGAGCAGTAATTACAACTCTTTCGTCAACTTTTAATCAGAAAGGTTCAATCTCTCTCCTGTGCTAGTTTGAAGCCGACACGACAAACCCGCTCAGAGGAGATAATGTTTGAAAATAGGTGACCTGTTTTTACAAAACTTTTGTTTTGAAGGGGGAATTGCAAACTTCCTGTTGATTTTTGCTGGGGGTTGTCAATATATGAAATGTAGGTCTAAGTTAGACCTACATAGAGGTTTTTGTTTCATGTCTCTCCGACCTTCCTAGTGGGAGTTACAGGCAGTTTTGTCATTTTTTTCTTCCGAGGAGCAGTTTTTTCTGCGTTTTATTCAAAAATTGCGCTAGAGCGCAATTTTGAGATTTGGGGTTAGATATTTTTATAAGATCACAATTTTTGCCAGTCCTGATGTGTGCGTTCAGTTTGGTGAGTTTTGACGCGTGTTAAAGGGGTCAAATTACAGCTCAAAGAGGCAAAAGTTACTGTTTTGAGTACTTTTTTGTCTTGAAGGGGGAATTGCCAACTTCCTGTTGATTTTAACCCGACAATGTACTATTATGAAATGTAGGTCTAAGTCAGACCTACATAGAGGTTTTTGTTTCATGTCTCTCCGACCTTCCTAGTGGGAGTTACAGGCAGTCTAGTTTTTTTTTTTCCTAGGGGGCGCTAAAGCGCAATTTTGAGTTTTGTTTTAAAAAAAGGCAATTTTCGCAGGTCCTGATGTGTGGGTCAAATATGGTGAGTTTTGAAGCAAATTACAAATTTGGGTCAAATTACAGTTTCATGTGGCGTCGGAAGAATAAAGAATAAAGAATAAAACCTTACAAATTCAATAGGTCCTTATGTCCCATTGCATAAGGACTCCCTTTGGGAGTCCTTATGCAATGGGCCATGCGGGCCCTAATTAAAGCTGCAAGCAGCGATGGACGGGACCGACTTTGACGGCTCATAAAATCCAAACCGGAGCAGTAATTACAACTCTTTCGTCAACTTTTAATCAGAAGGGTTCAATCTCTCTCCTGTGCTAGTTTGAAGCCGACACGACAAACGCGCTCAGAGGAGATAATGTTTGAAAATAGGTGACCTGTTTTTACAAAACTTTTGTTTTGAAGGGGGAATTGCAAACTTCCTGTTGATTTTTGCTGGGGGTTGTCAATATATGAAATGTAGGTCTAAGTGAGACCTACATAGAGGTTTCATGTCTCTAAGACATTCTTACAGGAAGTTATAGGCAGTTTTCTTCCTAGGAGCAGTTGTGTCTGTGTTTTCTTCCTCGGGGGAAGAGCGCAATTTTGAGTTTTGGGGTTGGATTTTTTTATTAGATCGCAATTTTTGCCAGTCCTGATGTGTGTGTCAAGTTTGGTGAGTTTTGAAGCATGTTAAGGGGGTCAAATTACAGCTCAAAGAGGCAAAAGTGACTGTTTTTGGTAAACATTTGTTTTGAAGGGGGAATTGCCAAATTCCTGTTGATTTTTGCTGAAGGATGTCAATGTATGAAATCTAGGTCTAAGTCAGACCTACGGTATTCCTACTGGAAGTTACAAGCAGTTTTGTCTGTGTTTTTTCCTAGGGGGCGCTAGAGCGCAATTTTGAGTTTTGGGGTTTTGTTTTTTGATTAGATGGCAATTTTTGACAGTCCTGATGTGTGTGTCAAATATGGTGAGTTTTGAAGCATGTTAAGGGGGTCAAATTACAGCTCAAAGAGGCGGCGGAATAATAATAATAATAAAACGCACAAAATACAATAGGGTCCTCTGTCCCAAAGGGACATTGCGGTCCCTAATTAGCTAACCTCAATGAACCCATAGTGGATCTAACAAAATAGTGTGAGTCCAGTCCATAGTGGATCTAACATAATAGTGAGAGTTCAGTCCATAGTGGATCTAACATAATAGTGAGAGTCCAGTCCATAGTGGATCTAACATGATAGTGAGAGTCCAGTCCATAGTGGATCTAACATAATAGTGAGAGTCCAGTCCATAGTGGATCTAACATAATAGTGAGAGTGCAGTCCATAGTGGATCTAACATAATAGTGTGAGAGTCCAGTCCATAGTGGATCTAACAAAAAAGTGTGAGAGTCCAGTCCATAGTGGATCTAACATAATAGTGTGAGAGTCCAGTTCATAGTGGATCTAACATAATAGAGTGAGAGTCCAGTCCATAGTGGATCTAACATAATAGTATGAGAGTCCAGTCCATAGTGGATCTAACATAATAGTGTGAGAGTCCAGTCCATAATGGATCTAACATAATAGTGTGAGAGTCCAGTCCATAGTGGATCTAACATAATAGTGAGAGTCCAGTCCATAGTGGATCTAACATAATAGTTAGAGTCCAGTCCATAGTGGATCTAACATAATAGTATGAGAGTCCAGTCCATAGTGGATCTAACATAATAGTGAGAGTCCAGTCCATAGTGGATCTAACATAATAGTGAGAGTCCAGTCCATAGTGGATCTAACATAATAGTGTGAGAGTCCAGTCCATAGTGGATCTAACATAATAGTGTGAGAGTCCAGTCCATAGTGGATCTAACATAATAGTGAGAGTCCAGTCCATAGTGGATCTAACATAATAGTGTGAGAGTCCAGTCCATAGTGGATCTAACATAAAAGTGTGAGAGTCCAGTCCATAGTGGATCTAACATAATAGTGAGGGTCCAGTCCATAGTGGATCTAACATAATAGTGTGAGAGTCCAGTCCATAGTGGATCTAACATAATAGTGTGAGAGTCCAGTCCATAGTGGATCTAACATAATAGTGTGAGAGTCCAGTCCATAGTGGATCTAACATAATAGTGTGAGAGTCCAGTCCATAGTGGATCTAACATAATAGTGTGAGAGTCCAGTCCATAGTGGATCTAACATAATAGTAAGAGTCCAGTCCATAGTGGATCTAACATAATAGTGAGAGTCCAGTCCATAGTGGATCTAACATAATAGAGTGAGAGTCCAGTCCATAGTGGATCTAACATAATAGTGAGAGAGTCCAGTCCATAGTGGATCTAACATAATAGTGAGAGAGTCCAGTCCATAGTGGATCTAACATAATAGTGTGAGAGTCCAGTCCATAGTGGATCTAACATAATAGGGTGAGAGTCCAGTCCATAGTGGATCTAACATAATAGAGTGAGAGTCCAGTCCATAGTGGATCTAACATAATAGTGTGAGAGTCCAGTCCATAGTGGATCTAACATAATAGTAAGAGTCCAGTCCATAGTGGATCTAACATAATAGTGTGAAAGTCCAGTCCATAGTGGATCTAACATAATAGTGAGAGTCCAGTCCATAGTGGATCTAACATAATAGTGAGAGAGTCCAGTCCATAGTGGATCTAACATAATAGTGTGAGAGTCCAGTCCATAGTGGATCTAACATAATAGTGTGAGAGTCCAGTCCATAGTGGATCTAACATAATAGTGTGAGAGTCCAGTCCATAGTGGATCTAACATAATAGTGTGAGAGTCCAGTCCATAGAGGATCTAACATAATAGTGAGAAAGTCCAGTCCATAGTGGATCTAACATAATAGTGAGAGTCCAGTCCATAGTGGATCTAACATAATAGTGTGAGAGTCCAGTCCATAGTGGATCTAACATAATAGTGTGAGAGTCCAGTCCATAGTGGATCTAACATAATAGTGTGAGAATCCAGTCCATAGTGGATCTAACATAATAGTGTGAGAGTCCAGTCCATAGTGGATCTAACATAATAGTGTGAGAGTCCAGTCCATAGTGGATCTAACATAATAGTGTGAGTCCAGTCCATAGTGGATCTAACATAATAGTGTGAGAATCCAGTCCATAGTGGATCTAACATAATAGTGTGAGAGTCCAGTCCATAGTGGATCTAACATAATAGTGTGAGAGTCCAGTCCATAGTGGATCTAACATAATAGTGTGAGAGTCCAGTCCATAGTGGATCTAACATAATAGTGAGAGTCCAGTCCATAGTGGATCTAACATAATAGAGTGAGAGTCCAGTCCATAGTGGATCTAACATAATAGTGTGAGAGTCCAGTCCATAGTGGATCTAACATAATAGTGTGAGAGTCCAGTCCATAGTGGATCTAACATAATAGTGTGAGAATCCAGTCCATAGTGGATCTAACATAATAGTGTGAGAGTCCAGTCCATAGTGGATCTAACATAATAGTGTGAGAGTCCAGTCCATAGTGGATCTAACATAATAGTGTGAGAGTCCAGTCCATAGTGGATCTAACATAATAGTGTGAGTCCAGTCCATAGTGGATCTAACATAATAGTGTGAGAGTCCAGTCCATAGTGGATCTAACATAATAGTGTGAGAGTCCAGTCCATAGTGGATCTAACATAATAGTGTGAGAGTCCAGTCCATAGTGGATCTAACATAATAGTGAGAGTCCAGTCCATAGTGGATCTAACATAATAGAGTGAGAGTCCAGTCCATAGTGGATCTAACATAATAGAGTGAGAGTCCAGTCCATAGTGGATCTAACATAATAGTGTGAGAGTCCAGTCCATAGTGGATCTAACATAATAGTGTGAGAGTCCAGTCCATAGTGGATATAACATAATAGTGTGAGAGTCCAGTCCATAGTGGATCTAACATAATAGTGTGAGAGTCCAGTCCATAGTGGATCTAACATAATAGTGTGCGAGTCCAGTCCATAGTGGATCTAACATAATAGTGTGAGAGTCCAGTCCATAGTGGATCTAACATAATAGTGTGAGAGTCCAGTCCATAGTGGATCTAACATAATAGTGTGAGAGTCCAGTCCATAATGGATCTAACATGAGCAGATCACCTGTGTGTGCAATTATTATAGTGTGCACATGTTTTAGTACACACAAACCTGGTGTAAATGTGATAGAATACAGGAAGTAGAACACAATCCATTCTGGTTCTTAATAGACTGCTCTTGTATTGTGCTGTCAGAGGTCCTCACAGGAAGTGAGTTTGGAGTGTGTCCATAAACCTCGGGGGTCTAAACATTGCGACTCATTTAGCGCAAAAAGGAAACTCCAAAAGGAAATGTACAGTTCGAGATAAGAGTCTGAACAAACATTTAGAGACGTCCTTTCCTCGCCTCGGTTTATTTACAGACCTCCGCATGTTCCCGGGGGGTCAGACCAAGTCAGCTGGACGTGACGGGTGTTGTGTCTCTGGTCTTGTGTCTCTGGTCTCTGGTCTTGTGTCTTCTTGCATCAAGTAATAACCGTTTGTGCAGTTAAATAAATATGTTCCGGTTCTCAATAATATTTTATTTTAAGGGGGCATTATGTCCCCTTGGTCCCGGCAGAACATTCTGTATTTGAGATAGGGTTGTACGCTATATTGGTACTAATAAAGTACCACGGTACTAATGAATAAAAAAAAAGTACTGCCTCTGAAAAATACAGGTACTATTTTTTATTTTTTTTATTTAATTAGTATGTACGTATAGACTGTAATATGATGGCAGTCACACATAAGAGATACATGTATGCTGCAATATGATGGCAGTTACATATACAAGATACGTGAAGACTGCAATATGATGGCAGTCACACATAAGAGATACATGTATACTGCAATATGATGGCAGTCACACATAAGAGATACGTGTAGACTGCCATATGATGGCAGTCACACATACGATATACGTGTACTGCCATGTGATGGCAGTCACACATAAGAGATACATGTATACTGCCATGTGATGGCAGTCACACATAAGAGATACGTGTAGACTGCCATGTGATGGCAGTCACACATAAGAGATATGTGTAAACTGCAATATGATGGCAGTCACACATAAGAGATACATGTATACTGCAATATGATGGCAGTCACACATAAGAGATACGTGTAGACTGCCATATGATGGCAGTCACACATACGATATACGTGTAGACTGCCATGTGATGGCAGTCACACATAAGAGATACATGTATACTGCAATATGATGGCAGTCCAACATAAGAAATACGTGTAGACTGCCATGCGATGGCAGTCACACATAAGAGATACGTGTAGACTGCCATGTGATGGCAGTCACACATAAGAGATATGTGTAAACTGCAATATGATGGCAGTCAAACATAAGAGATACGTGTAGACTGCAATATGATGGCAGTCCAACATAAGAAATACGTGTAGACTGCCATGTGATGGCAGTCACACATAAGAGATACGTGTAGACTGCACTATGATGGCAGTCACACATAAGAGATATGTGTAGACTGCAATATGATGGCAGTCAAGCATAAGAGATATGTGTAGACTGCAATATGATGGCAGTCAAGCATAAGAGATATGTGTAGACTGCAATATGATGGCAGTCACACATAAGAGATACGTGTAGACTGCACTATGATGGCAGTCACACATAAGAGATACATGTAGACTGCACTATGATGGCAGTCACACATAAGAGATACGTGTAGACTGCAATATGAATGCAGTCAAACATAAGAGATATGTGTAGGCTGTAATATGATGGCAGTCAAGCATAAGAGATATGTGTATGCTGCAATATGATGGCAGTCAAACATATGATATACGTGTAGACTGCAATATGATGGCAGTCACACATAAGAGATACATGTATACTGCAATATGATGGCAGTCCAACATAAGAAATACGTGTAGACTGCCATGTGATGGCAGTCACACATAAGAGATATGTGTAAACTGCAATATGATGGCAGTCACACATAAGAGATACGTGTAAACTGCAATATGATGGCAGTCACACATAAGAGATATGTGTAGACTGCAATATGATGGCAGTCACACATAAGAGATACGTGTAGACTGCCATATGATGGCAGTCACACATACGATATGCGTGTACTGCCATGTGATGGCAGTCACACATAAGAGATACATGTATGCTGCAATATGATGGCAGTCCAACATAAGAAATACGTGTAGACTGCCATGTGATGGCAGTCACACATACGATATACGTGTACTGCCATGTGATGGCAGTCAAGCATAAGAGATACGTGTAGACTGCAATATGATGGCAGTCAAACATAAGAGATACGTGTAGGCTGTAATATGATGGCAGTCAAACATAAGAGATACGTGTAGGCTGTAATATGATGGCAGTCAAGCATAAGAGATACGTGTAGACTGCAATATGATGGCAGTCACACAGAAGAGATACGTGTAGACTGTAATATGATGGCAGTCACACATAAGAGATACGTGTAAACTGCAATATGAATGCAGTCCAGCATAAGAGATACGTGTAGACTGCAATATGATGGCAGTCCAACATAAGAAATACGTGTAGACTGCCATGTGATGGCAGTCACACATAAGAGATACGTGTAAACTGCAATATGAATGCAGTCAAGCATAAGAGATACGTGTAGACTGCCATGTGATGGCAGTCACACATAAGAGATACGTGTAAACTGCAATATGAATGCAGTCAAGCATAAGAGATATGTGTAGACTGCAATATGATGGCAGTCACACATAAGAGATACGTGTAGACTGCACTATGATGGCAGTCACACATAAGAGATACGTGTAGACTGCATTATGATGGCAGTCACACATAAGAGATACGTGTAAACTGCAATATGAATGCAGTCAAGCATAAGAGATACGTGTAGACTGCACTATGATGGCAGTCACACATAAGAGATACGTGTAAACTGCAATATGAATGCAGTCAAGCATAAGAGATACGTGTAGACTGCAATATGATGGCAGTCAAACATAAGAGATACGTGTAGACTGCCATATGATGGCAGTCACACATAAGAGATATGTGTAAACTGCAATATGATGGCAGTCACACATAAGAGATATGTGTAAACTGCAATATGATGGCAGTCACACATAAGAGATATGTGTAGACTGCAATATGATGGCAGTCACACATAAGAGATACGTGTAGACTGCACTATGATGGCAGTCACACATAAGAGATACGTGTAAACTGCAATATGAATGCAGTCAAGCACAAGAGATACGTGTAGGCTGTAATATGATGGCAGTCAAGCATAAGAGATATGTGTATGCTGCAATATGATGGCAGTCAAACATAAGAGATACGTGTAGACTGCAATATGATGGCAGTCAAACATAAAAGATAGGTGTAAACTGCAATATGATGGCAGTCACACATAAGAGATATGTGTAGACTGCAATATGATGGCAGTCACACATAAGAGATACGTGTAGACTGCACTATGATGGCAGTCACACATAAGAGATATGTGTAAAATGCAATATGAATGCAGTCAAGCATAAGAGATACGTGTAGACTGCAATACGATGGCAGTCACACATACGATATACGTGTACTGCCATGTGATGGCAGTCACACATAAGAGATACATGTATACTGCAATATGACGGCAGTCCAACATAAGAAATACGTGTAGACTGCCATGTGATGGCAGTCACACATAAGAGATATGTGTAAACTGCAATATGATGGCAGTCACACATAAGAGATATGTGTAGACTGCAATATGATGGCAGTCACACATAAGAGATATGTGTTGACTGCAATATGACGGCAGTCCAACATAAGAAATACGTGTAGACTGACATGTGATGGCAGTCACACATAAGAGATATGTGTAGACTGCACTATGATGGCAGTCACACATAAGAGATATGTGTTGACTGCAATATGACGGCAGTCCAACATAAGAAATACGTGTAGACTGACATGTGATGGCAGTCACACATAAGAGATATGTGTAAACTGCAATATGATGGCAGTCACACATAAGAGATATTTGTAGACTGCAATATGATGGCAGTCACACATAAGAGATATGTTTAGACTGCACTATGATGGCAGTCACACATAAGAGATACGTGTAAACTGCAATATGAATGCAGTCAAGCATAAGAGATACGTGTAGACTGCAATATGATGGCAGTCAAACATAAGAGATACGTGTAGGCTGTAATATGATGGCAGTCAAGCATAAGAGATATGTGTATGCTGCAATATGATGGCAGTCAAACATAAGAGATACGTGTAGACTGCACTATGATGGCAGTCACACATAAGAGATACATGTAAACTGCAATATGATGGCAGTCACACATAAGAGATACGTGTAGACTGCACTATGATGGCAGTCACACATAAGAGATACGTGTAGACTGCACTATGATGGCAGTCACACATAAGAGATACGTGTAAACTGCCATATGATGGCAGTCACACATACGATATACGTGTACGGCCATGTGATGGCAGTCACACATAAGAAATACGTGTAGACTGCCATGTGATGGCAGTCACACATAAGAGATACGTGTAGACTGCAATATGATGGCAGTCACACATAAGAGATACATGTATACTGCAATATGATGGCAGTCACACATAAGAGATACGTGTAGACTGCCATGTGATGGCAGTCACACATAAGAGATATGTGTAAACTGCAATATGATGGCAGTCACACATAAGAGATATGTGTAAACTGCAATATGATGGCAGTCACACATAAGAGATACGTGTAGACTGCACTATGATGGCAGTCACACATAAGAGATACGTGTAAACTGCAATATGAATGCAGTCAAGCATAAGAGATACGTGTAGACTGCAATATGATGGCAGTCAAACATAAGAGATACGTGTAGGCTGTAATATGATGGCAGTCAAGCATAAGAGATATGTGTATGCTGCAATATGATGGCAGTCAAACATAAGAGATACGTGTAGACTGCAATATGATGGCAGTCAAACATAAGAGATATGTGTAGACTGCAATATGATGGCAGTCAAACATAAGAGATACGTGTAGGCTGTAATATGATGGCAGTCAAGCATAAGAGATACGTGTAGGCTGCAATATGATGGCAGTCAAACATAAGAGATACGTGTAGACTGCAATATGATGGCAGTCAAGCATAAGAGATACGTGTAGACTGCAATATGATGGCAGTCAAATATAAGAGATACGTGTAGACTGCAATATGACTCAAGTAAACAACACTAAAATGTTATATGTTCCATTGAAAATATAGAACATTACACACGGCGCTCAAAAATCCATCAAAATGTTTTGGTAGGGCTTAGGTAAGCTATGAAGCCACACCACTCGATGGATTGTACTGTGCTTCAACATAGTAGTAGTATTATGGTGTGTGTATAAAATAAGACATATTATCTGCCGATTTGTTTCACTATATAATGCAAAAGCAACTTTTCTTACCTTCTGGTACCTGCTGATCTGTATTTGGGATCTGCATAATTCTTGAAAATGTGTCCGCCTTTGTAGTCCGTGCCGACACCGTAGTCGATAAGCTTTTTCTTTTTCTTTATCTTCTTGTTATGAATATAGCTGTTGCCATTTGTAATATGTCTAATAATATAAAGTAGTGTAAAGTTCTTACTTATATCTGTCAGTAAACTCACCATGAAAGCACTAAAACATACCGGTATAGTGAGTTTACATTATTCACCCAAGGAACTTTAGTTATTAGAGAGTTCCGTTTGGACGGTTTTTCCACGGAAGACATTTCGGGTGTTGTTGTTGCACTAGTGAGCCACAGATGAGGAGATGCTGCTCTGTTATTGATTGAAGTAAAGTGTGAATGTCATTAAAACAGTTAGCGCCATCTTTTGACACTTCTTCCACCCCCGTCCTTGCATGCTACACCGCTACAACAAAGATGACGGGGAGAAGATGCTGTCGAAGTGGAGGCAGGTAAACCGGTGCGCCCTATGGTTCGGAAAATACGGCAATTTGTTTTTGGCAACACCTAGTGGTCACAATAATTCTTTTTTGGGGGGAATTCTGCCTATCGTTCGCAATCATTATGAAAGACGGATGGACACCAGTGTTAACAGTCAGCTGGAAAAATGTCACATCTCAACAAAATCATAACAATATGACTCCTTTAATGCGTCTTATGATCCCGTACGCCCTATGGTCCGGAAAATACGACAATTTGTTTTTGGCGACACCTAGTGGTCACAATAATTCTTTTTTGGGGGGAATTCTGCCTATCGTTCGCAATCATTATGAAAGACGGATGGACACCAGTGTTAACAGTCAGCTGGAAAAATGTCAGATCTCAACAAAATCATAATAATATGACTCCTTTAATGCGCCCTATGGTCCGGAAAATACGGCAATTTGTTTTTGGCAACACTTAGTGGTCACAATAATTATTTTTTGGGGGGGAATTCTGCCTATCGTTCGCAATCATTATGAAAGACGGATGGACACCAGTGTTAACAGTCAGCTGGAAAAATATCAGATCTCAACAAAATCATAATAATATGACTCCTGTAATGCGCCTTATGATCCGGTGCACCCTATGGTCCGTAAAACACAGTAATTCGTTTTTGGCGACACCTAGTGGTCACAATAATTATTTTGGGGGGGAATTCTGCCTATCTTTCGCAATCATTATGAAAGACGGATGGACACCAGTGTTAACAGTCAGCTGGAAAAATGTCAGATCTCAACAAAATCATAATAATATGACTCCTTTAATGCGCCTTATGATCCGGTGCGCCCTATGGTCCGGAAAACACGGCAATTCGTTTTTGGCAACACCTAATGGTCACAATAATTCTTTTTTTGGGGGAATTCTGCCTATCGTTCGCAATCATTATGAAAGACGGATGGACACCAGTGTTAACAGTCAGCTGGAAAAATGTCACATCTCAACAAACTCACAACAATATGACTCCTTTAATGCGCCTTATGATCCCGTGCGCCCTATGGTCCAGAAAATACGACAATTTGTTTTCGGCAACACCTAGTGGTCACAATATTTCTTTTTTGGGGGGAATTCTGCCTATCGTTAGCAATCATTATGAAAGACGGATGGACACCAGTGTTAACAGTCAGCTGGAAAAATATCAGATCCCAACAAAATCATAATAATATGACTCCTTTAATGCGCCTTATGATCCGGTGCGCCCTTTGGTCCGTAAAACACAGTAATTCGTTTTTGGCGACACCTAGTGGTCACAATAATTCTTTTTTGGGGGGGAATTCTGCCTATCGTTCGCAATCATTATGAAAGACGGATGGACACCAGTGTTAACAGTCAGCTGGAAAAAATGTCAGATCTCAACAAAATCATAATAATATGACTCCTTTAATGCGCCCTATGGTCCGGAAAATACGGCAATTTGTTTTTGGCAACACCTAGTGGTCAAAATAATTCTTTTTTTGGGGGGAATTCTGCCTATCGTTCGCAATCATTATGAAAGACGGATGGACACCAGTGTTAAAAGTCAGCTGGAAAAATGTCAGATCTCAACAAAATCATAATAATATGACTCCTTTAATGCGCCTTATGATCCGGTGCGCCCTATGGTCCGTAAAACACAGTAATTCGTTTTTGGCGACACCTAGTGGTCACAATAATTATTTTTTGGGGGAATTCTGCCTATCGTTCACAATCATTATGAAAGACGGATGGACACCAGTGTTAACAGTCAGCTGGAAAAATGTCAGATCTCAACAAAATCATAATAATATGACTCCTTTAATGCGCCCTATGGTCCGGAAAATACGGCAAGTTGTTTTTGGCAACACCTAGTGGTCACAATAATTCTTTTTTGGGGGGAATTCTGCCTATCGTTCGCAATCATTATGAAAGACGGATGGACACCAGTGTTAACAGTCAGCTGGAAAAATGTCAGATCTCAACAAAATCATAATAATATGACTCCTTTAATGCGCCCTATGGTCCGGAAAATACGGCAATTTGTTTTTGGCAACACCTAGTGGTCACAATAATTCTTTTTTTGGGGGGAATTCTGCCTATCATTCGCAATCATTATGAAAGACGGATGGACACCAGTGTTAACAGTCAGCTGGAAAAATATCAGATCTCAACAAAATCATAATAATGTGACTCCTTTAATGCGCCTTATGATCCGGTGTGCCCTATGGTCCGGAAAACACGGCAATTCGTTTTTGGCAACACCTAGTGGTCACAATAATTCTTTTTTGGGGGGAATTCTGCCTATCGTTCGCAATCATTATGACAGACGGATGGACACCAGTGTTAACAGTCAGCTGGAAAAATGTCACATCTCAACAAAATCATAACAATATGACTCCTTTAATGCGCCTTATGATCCCTTGCGCCCTATGGTCCGGAAAATACGACAAGTTGTTTTTGGCAACACCTAGTGGTCACAATAATTCTTTTTTTGGGTGAATTCTGCCTATCGTTCGCAATCATTATGAAAGACGGATGGACACCAGTGTTCACAGTCAGCTGGAAAAATATCAGATCTCAACAAAATCATAATAATGTGACTCCTTTAATGCGCCTTATGATCCGGTGCACCCTTTGGTCCTTAAAACACAGTAATTCGTTTTTGGCGACACCTAGTGGTCACAATAATTATTTTTGGGGGGAATTCTGCCTATCGTTCGCAATCATTATGAAAGACGGATGGACACCAGTGTTAACAGTCAGCTGGAAAAAATGTCAGATCTCAACAAAATCATAATAATATGACTCTTTTAATGTGCCCTATGGTCCGGAAAATACGGCAATTTGTTTTTGGCAACACCTAGTGGTCACAATAATTCTTTTTTTGGGGGGAATTCTGCCTATCGTTCGCAATCATTATGAAAGACGGATGGACACCAGTGTTAACAGTCAGCTGGAAAAATGTCAGATCTCAACAAAATCATAATAATATGACTCCTTTAATGCGCCCTATGGTCCGGAAAATACGGCAAGTTGTTTTTGGCAACACCTAGTGGTCACAATAATTCCTTTTTTGGGGGGAATTCTGCCTATCGTTCGCAATCATTATGAAAGACGGATGGACACCAGTGTTAACAGTCAGCTGGAAAAATATCAGATCTCAACAAAATCATAATAATATGACTCCTTTAATGCACCCAATGGTCCGGAAAATATGGCAATTTGTTTTTGGCAACATCTAGTGGTCACAATATTTCTTTTTTTGGGGGAATTCTAACTATCGTTCACAATCATTATGAAAGACGGATGGACACCAGTGTTAACAGTCAGCTGGAAAAATATCAGATCTCAACAAAATCATAATAATATGACTCCTTTAATGCGCCTTATGATCCGGTGCGCCCTTTGGTCCTTTAAACACAGTAATTCGTTTTTGGCGACACCTAGTGGTCACAATAATTATTTTTTGGGGGAATTCTGCCTATCGTTCGCAATCATTATGAAAGACGGATGGACACCAGTGTTAACAGTCAGCTGGAAAAATGTCACATCTCAACAAAATCATAATAATATGACTCCTTTAATGCGCCCTATGGTCCGGAAAATACGGCAAGTTGTTTTTGGCAACACCTAGTGGTCACAATAATTATTTTTTTGGGGGGAATTCTGCCTATCGTTCGCAATCATTATGAAAGACGGATGGACACCAGTGTTAACAGTCAGCTGGAAAAATGTCAGATCTCAACAAAATCATAATAATACGACTCCTTTAATGCGCCCTATGGTCCGGAAAATACGGCAAGTTGTTTTTGGCAACACCTAGTGGTCACAATAATTCTTTTTTTGGGGGAATTCTGCCTATCGTTCGCAATCATTATGAAAGACGGATGGACACCAGTGTTAACAGTCAGCTGGAAAAATGTCAGATCTCAACAAAATCATAATAATATGACTCCTTTAATGCGCCCTATGGTCCGGAAAATACGGCAATTTGTTTTTGGCAACACCTAGTGGTCACAATAATTCCTTTTTTGGGGGGAATTCTGCCTATCGTTCGCAATCATTATGAAAGACGGATGGACACCAGTGTTAACCGTCAGCTGGAAAAAATATCAGATCTCAACAAAATCATAATAATATGACTCCTTTAATGCGCCTTATGATCCGGTGCGCCCTTTGGTCCTTAAAACACAGTAATTCGTTTTTGGCGACACCTAGTGGTCACAATAATTCTTTTTTTGGGGGAATTCTGCCTATTGTTCGCAATCATTATGAAAGACGGATGGACACCAGTGTTAACAGTCAGCTGGAAAAATATCAGATCTCAACAAAATCATAATAATATGACTCCTTTAATGCGCCCTATGGTCCGGAAAATACGGCAAGTTGTTTTTGGCAACACCTAGTGGTCACAATAATTCTTTTTTGGGGGGAATTCTGCCTATCGTTCGCAATCATTATGAAAGACGGATGGACACCAGTGTTAACAGTCAGTTGGAAAAATGTCAGATCTCAACAAAATCATAATAATATGACTCCTTTAATGCGCCTTATGATCCGGTGCGCCCTTTGGTCCTTAAAACACAGTAATTCGTTTTTGGCGACACCTAGTGGTCACAATAATTTTTTTGGGGGGGAAATTCTGCCTATCGTTCACAATCATTATGAAAGACGGATGGACACCAGTGTTAACAGTCAGCTGGAAAAATGTCAGATCTCAACAAAATCATAATAATATGACTCCTTTAATGCGCCTTATGATCCCGTGCGCCCTTTGGTCCTTAAAACACAGTAATTCGTTTTTGGCGACACCTATTGGTCACAATAATTATTTTTGGGGGGAATTCTGCCTATCGTTCGCAATCATTATGAAAGACGGATGGACACCAGTGTTAACAGTCAGCTGGAAAAATGTCAGATCTTAACAAAATCATAATAATATGACTCCTTTAATGCGCCCTATGGTCCGGAAAATACGGCAATTTGTTTTTGGCAACACCTAGTGGTCACCATAATTCTTTTTTTTTGAGAATTCTGCCTATCGTTCACAATCATTATGAAAGACGGATGGACACCAGTGTTCACAGTCAGCTGGAAAAATATCAGGTCTCAACAAAATCATAATAATATGACTCCTTTAATGCGCTGTATGGTCCGGAAAATACGGCAATTTGTTTTTGGCAACACCTAGTGGTCACAATAATTCTTTTTTTGGGGGGAATTCTGCCTATCGTTCACAATCATTATGAAAGACGGATGGACACCAGTGTTAACAGTCAGCTGGAAAAATGTCAGATCATAACAAAATCATAATAATATGACTCCTGTAATGCGCCTTATGATCCGGTGCGCCCTATGGTCTGTAAAACACAGTAATTCGTTTTTGGCGACACCTAGTGGTCACAATAATTATTTTTTGGGGGGATTCTGCCTATCGTTCGCAATCATTATGAAAGACGGATGGACACCAGTGTTACAGTCAGCTGGAAAAATGTCAGATCTCAACAAAATCATAATAATATGACTCCTTTAATGCGCCCTATGGTCCGGAAAATACGGCAAGTTGTTTTTGGCAACACCTAGTGGTCACAATAATTCTTTTTTGGGGGGAATTCTGCCTATCGTTCGCATTCATTATGAAAGACGGATGGACACCAGTGTTAACAGTCAGCTGGAAAAATATCAGATCTCAACAAAATCATAATAATATGACTCCTTTAATGCGCCCTATGGTCCGGAAAATACGGCAAGTGGTTTTTGGCAACACCTAGTGGTCACAATCATTCTTTTTTGGGGGGAATTCTGCCTATCGTTCGCAATCATTATGAAAGACGGATGGACACCAGTGTTAACAGTCAGCTGGAAAAATGTCAGATCTCAACAAAATCATAATAATATGACTCCTTTAATGCGCCTTATGATCCGGTGCACCCTATGGTCCGTAAAACACAGTAATTCGTTTTTGGCGACACCTAGTGGTCACAATAGTTCTTTTTCGGGGGGAATTCTCCCTATCGTTCGCAATCATTATGAAAGACGGATGGACACCAGTGTTAACAGTCAGTTGGAAAAATATCAGATCTCAACAAAATCATAATAATGTGACTCCTTTAATGCGCCTTATGATCCGGTGCGCCCTATGGTCCGTAAAACACAGTTATTCGTTTTTGGCGACACCTAGTGGTCACAATAATTCTTTTTTGGGGGGATTCTGCCTATCGTTCACAATCATTATGAAAGACGGATGGACACCAGTGTTAACAGTCAGCTGGAAACATGTCAGATCTCAACAAAATCATAATAATATGACTCCTTTAATGCGCCCTATGGTCCGGAAAATACGGCAAGTTGTTTTTGGCAACACCTAGTGGTCACAATAATTCTTTTTTGGGGGGAATTCTGCCTATCGTTCGCAATCATTATGAAAGACGGATGGACACCAGTGTTAACAGTCAGCTGGAAAAATATCAGATCTCAACAAAATCATAATAATATGACTCCTTTAATGCGCCCTATGGTCCGGAAAATACGGCAAGTGGTTTTTGGCAACACCTAGTGGTCACAATCATTCTTTTTTGGGGGGAATTCTGCCTATCGTTCGCAATCATTATGAAAGACGGATGGACACCAGTGTTAACAGTCAGCTGGAAAAATGTCAGATCTCAACAAAATCATAATAATATGACTCCTTTAATGCGCCTTATGATCCCGTACGCCCTATGGTCCGGAAAATACGACAATTTGTTTTTGGCAACACCTAGTGGTCACAATAATTCTTTTTTGGGGGGGAATTCTGCCTATCGTTCGCAATCATTATGAAAGACGGATGGACACCAGTGTTAACAGTCAGCTGGAAAAATATCAGATCTCAACAAAATCATAATAATATGATTCCTTTAATGCGCCCTATGGTCCGGAAAATACGGCAATTTGTTTTTGGCAACGCCTAGTGGTCACAATAATTCTGTTTTTTTGAGAATTCTGCCTATCGTTCGCAATCATTATGAAAGACGGATGGACACCAGTGTTAACAGTCAGCTGGAAAAATGTCAGATCTCAACAAAATCATAATAATATGACTCCTTTAATGCGCCTAATAATCCGCTGCACTGACTATTTCAGTGGCCACACAATTTCAGAAGACAGCGTGAAGAAAAACCGAAACCACAACAAGAGAGGCAGGTCACCTGAACTTTTCATTGAAATCCCAATAATCGCCTGGATCAGCGAGGGTGTGGCCTGTGTCGGGGGGGTTAAAAAGGGAAACTATATCTGAGACACACCTGTTTTTGTGAAAAAGAAGCTTCTTTTCACTGCGGTGTTAAGAACACCTCAGCTCACCTTGTGCAAAGCTCACAATAAAAGGGAGGAGAAGACAGGACCGGATTTGCTCTTTTGACCCTGTTTTTTAGCTCCTTTACGTTTTGTCAAACTCTAAGCTCGGTGGGCCCTTTGCACCAAAGGAACGCCGAACTCTTTGGGAGACTCGCCCTTTTCGTGGGAAACTTCCCAACCAGACGGGGGATGAAACCCGAGTCCCTCACTTTGTTTGCAATGTTGGTATCCAAGAAAGTGTTGACGCTGACGGGTATTCACAACGTTGTTAGGAGAATTAGAAACTGAAGGGCTTTACTTGTATGATGTGAGCACATTATGACGTTCAATAAGTGCTTTTTCTAAATAAAGCTCACTCGTCTTTTGTCTTTTAAACAGGACAATACTGCCATCTACTGTACATGCATATGTGACCCACCCATAATGTGTCACATTGTTTGTGTTGATTTATTTATTTTATTTTGTGGGTTGAATTCGTTTTTGGAGCTGTCATTACACATTTATCAGTATTCACATTGGTCAGTAGGGGGCAGTAGGGCGTTTTCTTCCCAATTGAATGCTATCACCTGCAGACCGGAAGTGTCTTGTCATTCTGATGAGCGCGACCAGTCTGTGAACAATTGAAACGTCCTGTGTGCTTTTTCCTCCTGTATAACAGGTTAGTTTTGGTGAATCAACTCACTGAATAATATCCATGTGATCTTTATAAGTTGAAGTACACATTCTGATGGTGGAGCCTAACTCTAAAGTGTTTGTGAGTTGTAGTTTGTAAATGAACACTGAAATTCAAGTATTTATTTTATTCATATATATATATATATATATATATATATATATGTCTTAATAAGGTTATCCAAAAAATAGTGCTCGATACCGTAGTAGAGCGCAATATATGTATGTGTGGGAAAAAAATCACAAGACTATTTCATCTCTACAGGCCTGTTTCATGAGGGGTTCCCTCAATCATCAGGAGATTTTAATGGGAGCATTCACATACCATGGTTTATATAGGGCACAGAGTGGGTGGGTACAGACTGGCGTAGGGGCGTGGTGATTGGCTCATGTGTTACCTAGGAGGTGTTTCCGTCTGTGGCGGCATGCTGTTACAATTTCGCTGCGCTTGTTGAGGGATGACAGGTCTGGACGGTAAATAATAAACAGTTTCTCTTTCAAGCATAGGTTGCATCTTTTATTACCACTATTGTAAGGTGTGCTGGATGCAAGAATTTGCCATGTTATTGAATATTCAACATTATTGTCTTTGAGGTCCCAAATGTGTTTGCTGAGTTCTGTGGTATTCCGCAGGTTTTGGTTCCTGAAAGAAGCCTTGTGATTGTTCCATCTGGTTTTGAACTCTCCCTCGGTTAATCCTACATATGTGTCGGATGTGTTAATGTCCTTGCGTGTTACCTTAGATTGGTAGACAACTGATGTTTGTAAGCACCCCCCGTTGAGAGGCCAATCAGGTTTCTTTTGGCAGTTACAGCCTTTGTTGGTTTTGGAGTCGCTCTGTCCGGGGGTCGACGGCTTATTTGCAATTGTTTTGTTGTGGTTTGAGATGATTTGTCGTATATTGTTCATGCAGCTGTAGCTCAATTTAATGTTGTTCTTGTTGAATACTTTTCTTAGGGTGTTGTCTTTGGGAAAGTGTTTGTCAATCAGATTGAGGAATTTGTGTCCAATGTTAGTTGAGACGTTTTTGCTGTATGGGGGGTTGTACCAGATGATGTCGTTTCGTTTTCTGTTCTTTTTTGGCTGGTTTCCTGGCGTGGGTTCATAGGTGAGGGTGGAATTGTATCCGCTTTCATCAAGGGCTTTTTGGTACGGGAGGGTTGCTTGGTCAAATTCAGCTTTGCTAGATGACAGCATCGATAGCCTTTTATTGATTCCGGTAGGTATTCTTTTCGTGGTGGTGGGTGGGTGGTTGCTGTCATGGTGCACGTATTGGAGTGTTGTGTTGGGTTTCGTGAATGGTTGGTAGCTGTTATTTCTCAGGTTGAAAGTGACGTCAAGGGAAACCAGCCAAAAAAGAACAGAAAACGAAACGACATCATCTGGTGTATATATATATATATATATATATATATATATATATATATATATATATATATATATATATATATATATATAGCTAGAATTCACTGAAAGTCAAGTATTTCTTATATATATATATATATCTTAACCACGCCCCCGACCACGCCCCCGCACCCACCCCCCACCTCCCGAAATCGGAGGTCTCAAGGTTGGCAAGTATGTTTAACACATAAGCTTGTAAAAAACGGTTGCTTCTCCCACTATGTTTTTTTAATATGTAGCACTTTGAGATTTGACATCAAAGGGAAAGTGCATTATAAACTAGATGTGTCACAACGAGGTTTTCCTTCTCCCAGGAAGGCAAACGGACGACTCTGGACAGGACGTGCAGGTAGGAACATGATTTAATTTTAAGAAACACTCAACAAGGTACAAAACAGACAACAACCTAAAGGCAAGCGTGCCTATCGCACGCGGACGCTAAGGCAAAAACTTAGGGCAGGAAACATGAAACTATAGACATGGAACCTCACTAAAGTGTGGCATGAAACAAATAGCATTAACTATGGCAGAACAAACACAAAACTGTGGCATGAAACCAATAATGGCGCCAGGCCGACTGACTGGCACAGGCAGGCTTAAATGATGTCTCTTGATTGGAAACAGGTGCGCGACCCGAACACCAGAGGCAGGTGAAAATCATAAGTAGTCATGGTAACTAAAACAAACAAGGGTGCACAAAAACAGGAACTTCTGGAGTCTAAAACTAACAGAACTTAACGAAACATGATCCGGACCACGGATCATGACAAGATGAGGCAATTCCCGAAGGAATTGTATTTGAAGGCTCCAATGCAGAAGTTGAAGTGAAATGCTGACAGACTGTATGTAGTATGAATGTAAGAATAGTTTGAATGCTGAAGAGTTTGAATTTCCAGGAAAAAACTAAATTTGTTTCAAAACTTGTCCAGTATGAGTGGAATGTGTCGACGGTGAAATGGTTTGAATATTTTGAAAAATGTGGGAATTGTGCAACATAGAAAAATGTCCCATTCATTTCAATGAAAAGTTCCTGGAAATTTGGGAATTTTGGTAAAATTGGGATTTAAAAAAAAGAATGACTAAGCATGAATGTCCTGAATCAGCTGAATTGGTTGATATTGGAATTGTTTAAATCGGACAGGAGATGTTGAAGTAGTAACAGTTTTTTTAAATTGAAAAATGGTATTACGGAATTCCGGGACAACCGGGAAATGTTCGACTGGTGGAATGGTTAAAATGGGTTGAAAAATGTGAAAAGAGTCAACGCACTAAAAAAGGTTTTTAAATAAGGTGACAAAAAAAACAGGAATTCCAGGATATTTGGATATTTGTTGAACGTGGAAAAATGGTTGTTTGAATTTCCAGGATGAATTGAATTTCTTGAAGGTGGAATGGTTTGAATCGGTTGAAAAATGTGTAAATTGTGCAACTTGGAAAAATATCCCATTCATTTCAATGGCAACTTCCTGGAAATTTGGGAATTTTGGTAAAATTGGGATTTAAAAAAAAAATGACCAAGCATGAATGTCTTGAATGAGCTGAATTGGTTGGTGTTAAAATTGTTTAAACCGGTCAAGAAATGTTGAAGTCGTAACAGTTTTTTAATTGAAAAAAGGTATTACGGAATTTCGGGACAACTGGGAAATGTTCAAGTTCTTAAACAAACGTGGGTTTTGTCCTGATTAAGAGGAATGGTTTGACAGTGGAATGGTTTAAATGGTTTGAAAAATGTGAAAAGAGTCATCGCACTAAAAAAGTTTGGAAATAAGGTTAGAAAAACACAGGAATTCCAGGATATTTGGATATTTGTTGAACGTGAGAAAATTGTTGCTTGATTTTCCAGGATGAATGTAATGTGTTGACGGTGGAATGGTTTGAATCGGTTGAAAAATGTGGGAATTGTGGAAGTTTGAAAAATGTACCATTCATTTCAATAGGAACTTCCTGGAAATTTGGGAATTTTGGTAAAATTGGGATTCAAAAAAAAAAGTACTAAGCATGAATGTCCTGAATGAGCTGAATTGGTTGGTGTTGGAATTGTTTGAATCGGTCAAGAAATGTTCAAGTAGTAACAGTTTTTTAATTGAAAAATGGTATTAGGGAATTTTGGGACAACCGGGAAAATTTTGAAATTCTTAAACCAACTTGTTTTTTGTCGTGATTAAGAGGAATGTTTTGACGGTGGAACGGTTAAAATGGGTTGAAAAATGTGAAAAGAGTCAAGTCACTAAAAATATTTTTAAATAAGGTTAGAAAAAAACAGGAATTCCAGGATATTTGGATATTTGTTGAACGTGAGAAAATTGTTGCTTGAATTTCCAGGATGAATTTAATGTGTTGAAGGTGGAATGGTTTGAATCGGTTGAAAAATGTGGGAATTGTGCAACTTGGAAAAATGTCCCATTCATTTCAATAGCAAGTTCCTGGAAATTTGGGAATTTTGGTAAAATTGGGATTTAAAAAAAAGAATGACTAAGCATGAATGTCCTGAATGAGCTGAATTGGTTGATGTTGGAATTGTTTAAATCGGTCAAGAAATGTTGAAGTAGTAACAGTTTTTTAAATTGAAAAATGGTATTACGGAATTTCGGGACAACCGGGAAATGTTCGACTGGTGGAATGGTTAAAATGGGTTGAAAAATGTGAAAAGAGTCAACGTACTAAAAATGGCTTTTAAATAAGGTGAGAAAAAAAACAGGAATTCCAGGATATTTGGATATTTGTTGAATGTGGAAAAATGGTTGTTTGAATTTCCAGGATGAATTGAATTTCTTGAAGGTGGAATGGTTTGAATCGGTTGAAAAATGTGGGAATTGTGCAACTTGGAAAAATATCCCATTCATTTCAATGGCAACTTCCTGGAAATTTGGGAATTTTGGTAAAATTGGGATTTCAAAAAAAAATTACCAAGCATGAATGTCCTGAATGAGCTGAATTGGTTGGTGTTGGAATTGTTTAAATCGGTCAAGAAATGTTGAAGTAGTGAACCTTTTTTCATTGAAAAATGGTATTAGGGAATTTTGGGACAACCGGGAAATTTTTGAAATTCTGAAACCAACTTGTTTTTTGTCGTGATTAAGAGGAATGTTTTGACGGTGGAACGGTTAAAATGGGTTGAAAAATGTGAAAAGAGTCAAGTCACTAAAAATATTTTTAAATAAGGTTAGAAAAAAACAGGAATTCCAGGATATTTGGATATTTGTTGAACGTGGAAAAAATAGTTGTTTGAATTTCCAGCATGAATTGAATGTGTTGAAGGTGGAATGGTTTGAATCGGTTGAAAAATGTGGGAATTGTGGAAGTTTGAAAAATGTACCATTCATTTCAATGGGAACTTCCTGGAAATTTGGGAATTTTGGTAAAATTGGGATTTAAAAAAAAAATGACCAAGCATGAATGTCCTGAATGAGCTGAATTGGTTGGTGTTGGAATTGTTTAAATCGGTCAAGAAATGTTGAAGTAGTAACAGTTTTTTAATTGAAAAAAGGTATTACGGAATTTCGGGACAACTGGGAAATGTTCAAGTTCTTAAACAAACGTGGTTTTTGTCCTGATTAAGAGGAATGGTTTGACGGTGGAACGGTTTAAATGGTTTGAAAAATGTGAAAAGAGTCAAGTCACTAAAAATATTTTTAAATAAGGTTAGAAAAAAATAGGAATTCCAGGATATTTGGATATTTGTTGAACGTGAAAAAAATGTTGCTTGAATTTCCAGGATGAATTTAATGTGTTGACGGTGGAATGGTTTGAATCGGTTGAAAAATGTGTGAATTGTGGAAGTTTGAAAAATGTCCCATTCATTTCAATAGGAACTTCCTGGAAATTTGTGAATTTTGGTAAAATTGGGATTAAAAAAAAAAAATACTAAGCATTAATGTCCTGAATGAGCTGAATTGATTGGTGTTGGAATTGTTTGAATCGGTCAAGAAATGTTGAAGTAGTCACAGTTTTTTAATTGAAAAAAGGTATTACGGAATTTCGGGACAACTGGGAAATGTTCAAGTTCTTAAACAAACGTGGTTTTTGTCCTGATTAAGAGGAATGGTTTGACAGTGGAACGGTTTAAATGTGTTAAAATGTCCCTAAAGACTGGGAATTTCCAGAAAATTTGGAAATTTCAGGAAAAGTGGAATTTTTTTGGGGGGGAAAATGGTAAAAAACTGGAATGGGCTGTGCCTGAGAGCTTAGGTTGGAACTGTAACTGAGTGTACAGCCCACTACATCTCTCCTCATTGAGCTAAATTGAACTCTGTCTCTGCATGATTCCTTGCTTCTTGTCTGTTTAATAAATGTCATCAGTGTTTGAACCTGACATCCTCTGTCCGAGAGAAGAAAGCACACATTGGTGTCATCCAGAGCCAGTTCCAGGCAGCGTTCTAACGTTGCTGCTGCCCCCAAACAACTGAGCCAGGAGATAATGGATCTTTGCAGTCAATTCTTGTGGACCAGGTGAATCCTGCAGAGAATAAGCAAGAAGTCAAACACTTTCACTGCTGTCAAGTCAGTCCAGTCTCGGCCACAATGCCCACATTGATGATAATGACCACTTTCAACGGTATTGAACCAGACCCTCAGAGTCGGGGGAGCAGGGGCAGGAAAGGCTCGGCGACTTCCCCGTTTTTTGCCTCTGCGCTCGGTTCCCGGCTCGTATTTGACTTCAGATGATTAGAAATGACGAGCTGACCTGTATGGATTTCAACGCTGCGGCCCAACTTGCCAGGAATGTGGTTTCTCCCTTTTGACCAATCTACTGGGGAGGTCTCTGAGTCGTTAATGAGGTGGCGGGCGATCAATACATTGGGCAGTGGCGAGAGAGAGGATGATTCAATGTTAGAAAAACATATTTCAACATTTCAGCTGACAACAGAACTATGGACTAATTATAGAAGCAGCTTATTGTTCTGAAAACTCCTGCAGAGCACAATGATCCCCTTCAGGTTTTCCTTTCAGACGTAACTTTGCAAGCCCATCCATCCATCCATCCATCTTCTTCCGCTTATCCGAGGTCGGGTCGCGGGGGCAGCAGCCTAAGCAGGGAAGCCCAGACTTTCCTCTCCCCAGCCACTTCGTCCAGCCCCTCCCGGGGGATCCCGAGGCGTTCCCAGGCCAGCCGGGAGACATAGTCTTCCCAACGTGTCCTGGGTCTTCCCCGTGGCCTCCTACCGGTCGGACGTGCCCGAAACACCTCCCGAGGGAGGCGTTCGGGTGGCATCCTGACCAGATGCCCGAACCACCTCATCTGGCTCCTCTCGATGTGGAGGAGCAGCGGTTTTACTTTGAGCTCCCCCCGGATGACAGAGCTTCTCACCCTATCTCTAAGGGAGAGCCCCGCCACCCGGCAGAGGAAACTCATTTCGGCCGCTTGTACCCGTGATCTTGTCCTTTCGGTCATAACCCAAAGCTCATGACCATAGGTGAGGATGGGAACGTAGATCGACCGGTAAATCGAGAGCTTTGCCTTCTGGCTCAGCTCCTTCTTCACCACAACGGATCGATACAGCGTCCGCATTACTGAAGATGCCGCACCGATCCGCCTGTCGATCTCACGATCCACTCTTCCCTCACTCGTGAACAAGACTCCGAGGTACTTGAACTCCTCCACTTGGGGCAAGATCTCCTCCCCAACCCGGAGATGGCACTCCACCCTTTTCCGGGCGAGAACCATGGACTTCGGATTTGGAGGTGCTGATTCCCATCCCAGTCGCTTCACACTCGGCTGCGAACCGATCCAGTGAGAGCTGAAGATCTTGGCCAGATGAAGCCATCAGGACCACATCATCTGCAAAAAGCAGAGACCTAATCCTGCAGCCACCAAACCAGATACCCTCAACGCCCTGACTGTGCCTAGAAATTCTGTCCATAAAGGTTATGAACAGAATCGGTGACAAAGGGCAGCCTTGGCGGAGTCCAACCCTCACTGGAAACGTGTCCGACTTACTGCCGGCAATGCGGACCAAGCTCTGACACTGATCATACAGGGAGCGAACCGCCACAATAAGACAGTCCGTTACCCCATACTCTCTGAGCACTCCCCACAGGACTTCCCGGGGTACACGGTCGAATGCCTTCTCCAAGTCCACAAAGCACATGTAGACTGGTTGGGCAAACTCCCATGCACCCTCAAGGACCCTGCCGAGAGTATAGAGCTGGTCCACAGTTCCACGACCAGGACGAAAACCACACTGTTCCTCCTGAATCCGAGGTTCGACTATCCGGCGTAGCCTCCTCTCCAGTACACCTGAATAGACCTTACCGGGAAGGCTGAGGAGTGTGATCCCACGATAGTTGGAACACACCCTCCGGTTCCCCTTCTTCTAAAGAGAGGAACCACCACCCCGGTCTGCCAATCCAGAGGTACCGCCCCCGATGTCCACGCGATGTTGCAGAGTCTTGTCAACCAAGACAGCCCCACAACATCCAGAGCCTTAAGGAACTCCGGGCGGATCTCATCCACCCCCGGGGCCTTGCCACCGAGGAGCTTTTTAACTACCTCGGCAACCTCAGCCCCAGAAATAGGAGAGCCCACCACAGATTCCCCAGGCATTGCTTCCTCATAGGAAGACGTGTTGGTGGGATTGCAAGCCAGCATTCATTATTAGAACTTGGCGATAAACTTGAGATTCTAAAATAACTTTGTTTGTTTTATTTTTGTGTCAGCTCGGAAAGTTTGCATCTACTTTATTTAGCGTTTATTTATTTCCAACATGGTAAATATGGTACATCACTCGCTAACAAGTTCACATTCCAACATGTTTAGAAAAAAAGAGTAGGAAGACAAAAATACTTATTTCTTTCGTAAGAATTTCCAACACTATTGTTAACTCCTGTTTCCACAACACAACAAAGTGAATAAATACCCATAAAGTTCAGAGGAGTAGATCGTTACTTTTGATTGACATCATTTGGTGAATAAATAGCTGTCAGATGGTGGATTATGTCATACTGAGTGATATGTTTATGAGTTTAAACAATTATATTAGTACATAACTTGACTTATTTGCCTCATACATCCTATAATTTAGTTCCACATACTGATATACCACAGGTGTCAAACTCAAGGCCCGGGGGCCAGATCTGGCCCGCCACGTCGTTTTATATGGCCCGCAAAATGGTAATAACATACTTTAATAAATAATATTTTCTCACTAAATATTTGTTCTTTTTATTTCAACATTTAAAAAAAAAATACATGAATTGCATGTTTATCTTTATATAAATATTTTTTAAATTATATACAACATTTTAAATACAAATTAGTACTTGAATATCAGTTGGAATTATGATTTCAAAGCAAGTTATTAAATTGTGCACTGTAAAAATGACAAAAGTCAAATTCTGGCAACTTTTAACAAAAAAAATAAACTTTGGTACTGTTTGTGTTCAAGGTAAAAACATATTTTCAAAGTAAAAAATGATTTTCAAGGTAAAACATTTTTTTTCAAGGTAAAAGTTGATTTTCAAGGCAAAAACTAATTTTCAAGGTAAAACATTTTTTTTCAAGGTAAAAAATAATTTTCAAGGTAAAAAATGATTTTCAAGGTAAAAAAAATATTTTTAAGGTAAAAAACTTTTTTCAAGATAAAACTTTTTTTTTCAAGGTAAAAGTTGATTTTCAAGATAAAACTTTTTTTTTTAAGGTAAAAGTTGATTTTCAAGGCAAAAACTAATTTTCAAGGTAAAAAATTATTTTCAAGGTAAACAATTATTTTTAAGGTAAAAACTAATTTTCAAGGTAAAATTTTTTTTTCAAGGTAAACAATTATTTTTAAGGTAAAACATTTTTTTCAAGGTAAAAGTTGATTTTCAAGGCAAAAACTAATTTTCAAGGTAAAAAATTATTTTCAAGGTAAACAATTATTTTTAAGGTAAAAACTAATTTTCAAGGTAAAATATTTTTTTTCAAGGTAAAAGTTGATTTTCAGGGCAAAAACTAATTTTCAAGGTAAAAAATATTTTCAAGGTAAATAATTATTTTTAAGGTAAAACATATTTTTTCAAGGTAAAAGTTGATTTTCAGGGTCAAAACTAATTTTCAAGGTAAAAAATTATTTTCAAGGTAAAAAATTATTTTTAAGGTAAAAAATTATTTTTAAGGTAAAACATTTTTTTTCAAGGTAAAAGTTGATTTTCAAGGCAAAAACTAATTTTCAAGGTAAAAAATGATTTTCAAGGTAAAAGATGATTTTCAAGTTAAAACATGATTTTCAAGGTAAAACAGATTTTCAAGGTAAAACATTTTTTTTAAAGGTAAACGTTGATTTTCAAGGTAAAACATTTTTTTTCAAGGTAAAAGTTGATTTTCAAGGTAAAAAATTATTTTCAAGGTAAAAAAATGATTTTCAAGGTAAAAATGATTTTCAAGTTAAAAAATAATTTTCAAGGTAAACAATTATTTTTAAGGTAAAAACTAATTTTCAAGGTAAAAAATTTTTTTCAAGGTAAACAATTATTTTTAAGGTAAAACATTTTTTTCAAGGTAAAAGTTTATTTTCAAAGTCAAAACTAATTTTCAAGGTAAAAAATTATTTTCAAGGTAAACAATTATTTTTAAGGTAAAAACTAATTTTCAAGGTAAAATATTTTTTTTCAAGGTAAAAGTTGATTTTCAAGGCAAAAACTAATTTTCAAGGTAAAAAATATTTTCAAGGTAAATAATTATTTTTAAGGTAAAACATTTTTTTTCAAGGTAAAAGTTGATTTTCAGGGCAAAAACTAATTTTCAAGGTAAAAAATGATTTTCAAGGTAAAAAATTATTTTTAAGGTAAAACATTTTTTTTCAAGGTAAAAGTCGATTTTCAAGGCAAAAACTAATTTTCAAGGTAAAAAAATATTTTCAAGGTAAAAGATGATTTTCAAGGTAAAACAGATTTTCAAGGTAAAACATTTTTTTTAAAGGTAAACGTTGATTTTCAAGGTAAAACATTTTTTTCAAGGTAAAAGTTGATTTTCAAGGTAAAAAAATTATTTTCAAGGTAAAAAAAAATGATTTTCAAGGTAAAAATGATTTTCAAGTTAAAAAATAATTTTCAAGGTAAAATATTTTTTTTCAAGGTAAAAGTTGATTTTCAAGGCAAAAACACATTTTCAAGGTAAAAACAAATTTTCAAGGTAAAAAATTATTTTCAAAGTAAAACATTTGTTTTTTACGGTAAAAGTTGATTTTCAAAGTAAAAACTATTTTTCAAGGTAAAAAATGATTTTCAAGGTAAAAAATGATTTTCAAGGTAAAACATTTTTTTTCAAGGTAAAAGTTGATTTTCAAGGTAAAAGTTGATTTTCAAGGCAAAAACTAATTTTCAAGGTAAAAAAATATTTTTAAGGTAAAAAATGTTTTCAAGGTAAAAGTTGATTTTTAGGGTAAAAAATTATTTTCAAGGTAAAAAAATTATAATACACTATAAAATCAACAACTCTAGGTTTTACGGTAAAAAAAAAAAAAGAGTGGTACAGTTTTTCCATTCCATTTACAGTAATATGTCGTAAAAAAAAACAATGCAACTTTTACAATAACATTTTGGCAACAACCTTTTTTTACACAAAAGTTTTATATGGCCCGCAAAATGGTAATAACATACTTTAATAAAGAATATTTTCTCACTAAATATTTGTTATTTTCATCTCAACATTTTAAAAAAATACATGAATTGCATGTTTATCTTTATATAAATATTTTTTAAATTATATACAACATTTTAAATACAAATTAGTACTTGAATATCAGCTGGAATTATGATTTCAAAGCAAGTTATTAAATTGTGCACTGTAAAAATGACAAAAGTCAAATTCTGGCAACTTTTAACAAAAAAAAATTTTTTGGTACGGTTTGTGTTCAAGGTAAAAAAATATTTTCAAGGTAAAAAATGATTTTCAAGGTAAAACTTTTTTTTTCAAGGTAAAAGTTGATTTTCAAGGCAAAAACTAATTTTCAAGGTAAAACATTTTTTTTCAAGGTAAAAAATAATTTTCAAGGTAAAAAATGATTTTCAAGGTAAGAAAAATATTTTTAAGGTAAAAAACTTTTTTCAAGATAAAACTTTTTTTTTCAAGGTAAAAGTTGATTTTCAAGATAAAAATGATTTTCAAGATAAAACTTTTTTTTTTAAGGTAAAAGTTGATTTTCAAGGCAAAAACTAATTTTCAAGGTAAAAAATTATTTTCAAGGTAAACAATTATTTTTAAGGTAAAAACTAATTTTCAAGGAAAACATTTGTTTCCAAGGTAAACAATTATTTTTAAGGTAAAACATTTTTTTCAAGGTAAAAGTTGATTTTCAAGGCCAAAACTAATTTTCAAGGTAAAAAATTATTTTCAAGGTAAACAATTATTTTTAAGGTAAAATCAAATTTTCAAGGTAAAAAATTATTTTCAAGGAAAACAATTATTTTTAAGGTAAAACATTTTTTCAAGGTAAACGTTTATTTTCAAGGCAAAAACAAATGTTCAAAGTAAAAAATTATTTTCAAGGTAAACAATTATTTTTAAGGCAAAAACCAATTTTCAAGGTAAAAAATGATTTCAAGGTAAATAATAATTTTCAAGGTAAACCATTTTTTTCAAGGTAAAACATTTTTTTCAAGGTAAAAGTTGATTTTCAAGGTAAAAAATTATTTTCAAGGTAAAAAATTATTTTTAAATGTAAAACATTTTTTTTCAAGGTAAAAGTTGATTTTCAAGGCAAAAACTAATTTTCAAGATAAAACATTATTTTCGAGGTAAACAATTATTTTCAAGGTAAAATATTTTTTTTCAACGTAAAAGTTGATTTTCAAGGCAAAAACTAATTTTCAAATTAAAAAATATTTTCAAGGTAAAAAATTATTTTCAAGGTAAAACATTTTTTTTCAAGGTAAAAGTTCATTTTCAAGGCAAAAAGTAATTTTCAAGTTAAAAAATATTTTCAAGGTAAAAAATTATTTTCAAGGTAAAACATTTTTTTTCAAGGTAAACAGTTATTTTTAAGTTAAAACATTTTTTTCAAGGTAAAAAATGAATTTCAAGGTAAAATATTTTTTTCAAGGTAAAAGTTGATTTTCCAGGCAAAAACTAATTTTCAAGGTAAAAAATTATTTTCAAGGTAAAACATTTTTTTCAAGGTAAAAGTTGATTTTCAAGGTAAAAAATTATTTTCAAGGTAAATAAAATATTTTTAAAGGTAAAACATTTTTTTTCAAGGTAAAAGTTGATTTTCAAGGCAAAAACTAATTTTCAAGGTAAAAAATGATTTTCAAGGTAAACAATTATTTTCAAGGTAAAACATTTTTTTTCAAGGTAAAATGTTTTACCTTGTACATTGTATTTTCAAGGCAAAAACAAATTTTCAAGTTAAAAAATATTTTCAAGGTAAAAAATGATTTTCAAGGTAAAAGATTTTTTTTCAAAGTAAAAGTTGATCTTCAAAGCAAAAACAAATTTTCAAGGTAAAAAATTATTTTTAAAGTAAAACATTTTTTTTCAAGGTAAAAGTTGATTTTCAAGGCAAAAACTAATTTTCAAGGTAGAAAATGATTTTCAATGTAAAACATGATTTTCAAGGTAAAACTTGATTTTCAAGGTAAAACATTTTTTTTCAAGGTAAAAGTTGATTTTCAAGGTAAAAATATTTTTCAAGTTAAAAAAATATTTTCAAGGTAAAAAAAAAATGATAATACACTATAAAATCAACAACTCTAGATTTTACTGTAAAAAAAGAGTGGTACTGTGTTTCCATTCCATTTACAGTAATATGTCGTAAAAAAACACTGCAACTTTTACAATAACATTTTGGCAACAACATTTTTTTTTACACTAAAATCTAATTTTGTTTTTTTTAAGTGAACGTAAAGAAAAGCGAATAATCAAATGCTACATCATGAGCCGAATCCTTTTTAAAAATCATATTGTGACGTTCTGGGCGTGTTGTGATGCGAGCGTCGTTTCCCCAAGATGCAGACGGACTGCGGACACAGCGTGCAGGTAGGAACATGATTTATTACAACAACAAATCAGGCAGGAAAAACAGCAAAGTGTGCACACAACACTGGAAGACAGAGCCAAGTTGAGTCTAGCATGGAAGCGAGTATATAAGACAGGAATCAAACAACTCACCTGTTGCGAGTAGCAAACTAGGAAGCCAGACTGAGTGTGGAAAGAAACAGGAATAAATAGCACTCTGACTAGTGCCCGGCAGCAGGTGAGTATCCTCGACACTAATCAGAGGCAGCTGAAACCAATCAGCACCCATGGCAACCAAGGAGACACAAAACAGTATAAGTGTATATAAGTGTTATAATGAAGACAACACATGATGTAAGTGTCTATATTAGCCTACTATCAAAATTACTTTAAAAGTCTTATATAAGTGTTATAATGAAGACAACACATGATGTAAGTGTCTATATTAGCCTACTATCAAAATGACTTTAAAAGTCTTATATAAGTGTTATAATGAAGACAACACATGATGTAAGTGTCTATATTAGCCTACTATCAAAATGACTTTAAAAGTCTTATATAAGTGTTATAATGAAGACAACACATGATGTAAGTGTCTATATTAGCCTACTATCAAAATGACTTTAAAAGTATTATATAAGTGTTATAATGAAGACAACACATGATGTAAGTGTCTATATTAGCCTACTATCAAAATGACTTTAAAAGTCTTATATAAGTGTTATAATGAAGACAACACATGGTGTAAGTGTCTATATTAGCCTACTATCAAAATGACTTTAAAAGTCTTATATAAGTGTTATAATGAAGACAACGCATGATGCAAGTGTATATATTAGCCTACTATCAAAATGAGTTTAAAAGTCTTATATAAGTGTTATAATGAAGACAACACATGATGTAAGTGTCTATATTAGCCTACTATCAAAATGACTTTAAAAGCCCTATATAAGTGTTATAATGAAGACAACACATGATGCAAGTGTCTATATTAGCCTACTATCAAAATTAGTTTAAAAGTCTTATATAAGTGTCATAATGAAGACAACACATGATACAAGTGTCTATATTAGCCTACTATCAAAATGACTTTAAAAGTCTTATATAAGTGTTATAATGAAGACAACACATGATGTAAGTGTCTATATTAGCCTACTATCAAAATGACTTTAAAAGTCTTATATAAGTGTTATAATGACGACAACACATGATGTAAGTGTCTATATTAGCTATATTAGCCTACTATCAAAATGACTTTAAAAGTCTTATATAAGTGTTATAATAAAGACAACACATGACATAAGTGTCTATATTAGTTATATTAGCCTACTATCAACATGTCTTTAAAAGTCTTATATAAGTATTATAATGAAGACAACACATGATGTAAGTGTCTAAATTAGCCTACTATCAAAATTACTTTAAAATTCTGATATAAGTGTTATAATGAAGACAACACATGATGTAAGTGTCTATATTAGTTATATTAGCCTACTATCAAAATGACTTAAAAAGTCTTATATAGGTGTTATAATGAAGACAACACATGATGTAAGTGTCTATATTAGCCTACTATCAAAATGACTTTAAAATTCTGATATAAGTGTTATAATGAAGACAACACATGATGTAAGTGTCTATATTAGCCTACTATCAAAATGACTTTAAAAGTCTTATATAAGTGTTATAATGAAGACAACACATGATGTAGGTGTTTATATTAGCCTACTATCAAAATGACTTTAAAAGTCTTATATAAGTGTTATAATGAAGACAACACATGATGTAAGTGTCTATATTAGCCTACTATCAAAATGACTTTAAAAGTCTTATATAAGTGTTATAATGACGACAACACATGATGTAAGTGTCTATATTAGCCTACTATCAAAATGACTTTAAAAGTCTTATATAAGTGTTATAATGAAGACAACACATGATGTATGTGTCTATATTAGCCTACTATCAAAATTACTTTAAACGGCTTATATAAGTGTTATAATGCAGGCAACACATGATGTAAGTGTCTTTATTAGCCTACTATCAAAATGACTTTAAACGGCTTATATAAGTGTTATAATGAAGGCAACGCATGATGTAAGTGTCTATATTAGTTATATTAGCCTACTATCAAAATGACTTTAAAAGTCTTATATAAGTGTTATAATGAAGACAACACATGTTGTAAGTGTCTATATTAGTTATATTAGCCTACTATCAAAGGCTAACGCAAATCTGCGTTGACACACATGCAGCAAATTAGAAAAACAGTGAAATCAGCAAAGGAGAAGACTCCAGATATCTGCACACCAATTTAACTCCCCTGGAATGTCATATTTGAGGGTAAATACTCTCACTTCACATGCATGATTCCCAAAAGCACATAGTGGAAAATGGAGTGGCTTTTCAGTTGTGTTACCCTGGCTAGGGGTGAGTCACCAGGGCTGGGGGGCCCACGTGTCCCTGAGGGCCAACCAAACAGGTTGGGTTCTCTGTTGCACTTGTAGTTTAGTGCAAACATGAAACCTCAGGATTGCACTTGTAGTTTAGTGCAAACATGAAGTGTTTCAGTGCTTGGGGAGCCTGGCCCGTCTGCAGCTGGGCAGGAATGTGCTGCATGTGGTGCAAACACCTGGCACACTAAAACCCGGGACTGAGTTTCAGTAATGCAGCAGTCAACAGGGAATGGTTCTTTAGAGTGGTGTGGTCTCCTTCCTTGCATGTGGAAGCAAACACACTTGGACAGCAAATTCTTACAGAGTGGAAGAAAGTGGGGACCAGGGATGGGTACTTTTCATGTTTCAACCAATCCATCCATCCATCCATCTTCTTCCGCTTATCCGAGGTTGGGTCGCGGGGGCAGCAGCCTAAGCAGGGAAGCCCAGACTTCCCTCTCCCCAGCCACTTCGTCCAGCTCCTCCCGGGGGATCCCGAGGCGTTCCCAGGCCAGCCGGGATATATAGTCTTCCCAACGTGTCCTGGGTCTTCCCCGTGGCCTCCTACCGGTCGGACGTGCCCTAAACACCTTCCTAGGGAGGCGTTCGGGTGGCATCCTGACCAGATGCCCGAACCACCTCATCTGGCTCCTCTCCATGTGGAGGAGCAGCAGCTTTACTTTGAGCTCCCCCCGAATGACAGAGCTTCTCACCCTATCTCTAAGGGAGAGCCCCGCCACCCGGCTGAGGAAACTCATTTCGGCCGCTTGTACCCGTGATCTTGTCCTTTCGGTCATGACCCAAAGCTCATGACCATAGGTGAGGATGGGAACGTAAATCGACCGGTAAATCGAGAGCTTTGCCTTCCGGCTCAGCTCCTTCTTCACCACAACGGATCGATACAGCGTCCGCATTACTGAAGACGCCGCACCGATCCGCCTGTCGATCTCACCATCCACTCTTCCCTCACTCGTGAACAAGACTCCGAGGTACTTGAACTCCTCCACTTGGGGCAAGATCTCCTCCCCAACCCGGAGATGGCACTCCACCCTTTTCCGGGCGAGAACCATGAACTCGGACTTGGAGGTGCTGATTCCCATCCCAGTCGCTTCACACTCGGCTGCGAACCGATCCAGTGAGAGCTGAAGATCTTGGCCGGAGGAAGCCATCAGGACCACATCATCTGCAAATAGCAGAGACCTAATCCTGCAGCCACCAAACCAGATCCCCTCAACGCCCTGACTGCGCCTAGAAATTCTGTCCATAAAGGTTATGAACAGAATCGGTGACAAAGGGCAGCTTTGGCGGAGTCCAACCCTCACTGGAAACGTGTCCGACTTACTGCCGGCAATGCGGACCAAGCTCTGACACTGATTATACAGGGAGCGAACTGCCACAATAAGACAGTCCGTTACCCCATACTCTCTGAGCACTCCCCACAGGACTTCCCGGGGTACACGGTCGAATGCCTTCTCCAAGTCCACAAAGCACATGTAGACTGGTTGGGCAAACTCCCATGCACCCTCAAGGACCCTGCCGAGAGTATAGAGCTGGTCCACAGTTCCACGACCAGGACGAAAACCACACTGTTCCTCCTGAATCCGAGGTTCGACTATCCGGCGTAGCCTCCTCTCCAGTACACCTGAATAGACCTTACCGGGAAGGCTGAGGAGTGTGATCCCACGATAGTTAGAACACACCCTCCGGTTCCCCTTCTTAAAGAGAGGAACCACCACCCCGGACTGCCAATCCAGAGGTACCGCCCCCGATGTCCACGCGATGTTGCAGAGTCTTGTTGATTGGTTTGATTTAAATGCCATCAAATATTGGGAAATGTATGTCACTCTTTTAACCGTGTTATGTCAGATCAGGAAGGTGAGGACTGCAGCACCAACAATATGGCTGTCAAATCTCTCACTATCCGATGTCACGTCACAGAAGTTCTATTTATGTCCGCAGGCTGCACCGCCTAGGAAAACGTAGAAGAGCCTAGGACTTGAGGAAACAATGTTGGACCCGTGGCACGCTTCAACCCTAACAATTCAACCCTGACAAGACGGTCCTGCCGAACATTTACCGGACAGAAGGAAGACTCGCGCCGACACGTGTTTATTGACATCACCACGGTGAAAAGCGGTCACAGGATACGGGGCGAGGGAGAGGACCCGAGAAGTATTGGGCATTGTGTTGGCAGGAAGTGCTCATCACTGGCCCTGCAGGTCATTTCAGAAGAGCAAATGCCAAGAATTTCCCAAGGATTTGATCGCGTATGAAAGCATGAGCACATGTCTGTTTCCAGAAAACTGCAGACGGACAGTTTGACCGTACCACATGATTGCCAAATACATTGGACAGTCTGGACCTTTAAAACCCAGCAACTTTTCAAATGATTTCAAACTTCATCATCTGTACTCAGGCGGTCTCTCTAGGGTTCTCCTGTGTCAAGACGTGGTTTTCGCAGCTTACTGCGAGGTTTGTTCCTCCCAGGATGCAAACGGACTATTCCGGACAGGACTTGAAGGTAGGAACATATTTATTAATTAATTATGTCCCTCGGGAAGTCCTGTGGGGAGTGCTCAGAGAGTATGGGGTATCGGACTGTCTGATTTTGGCGGTCCGCTCCCTGTATGATCAGTGTCAGAGCTTGGTCCGCATTGCCGGCAGTAAGTCGGACACGTTTCCAGTGAGGGTTGGACTCCGCCAAGGCTGCCCTTTGTCACCGATTCTGTTCATAACTTTTATGGACAGAATTTCTAGGCGCAGTCAAGGCGTTGAGGGGATCTGGTTTGGTGGCTGCAGGATTAGGTCTCTGCTTTTTGCAGATGATGCGGTCCTGATGGCTTCATCTGGCCAGGATCTTCAGCTCTCGCTGGATCGGTTCGCAGCCGAGTGTGAAGCGACTGGGATGAGAATCAGCACCTCCAAGTCCGAGTCCATGGTTCTCGCCCGGAAAAGGGTGGAATGCCATCTTCGGGTTGGGGAGGAGATCTTGCCCCAAGTGGAGTAGTTCAAGTACCTCGGAGTCTTGTTCACGAGTGAGGGAAAAGTGGATCGTGAGATCGAGAGGGGGATCGGTGCGGCATCTTCAGTAATGCGGACGCTGTATCGATCCGTTGTGGTGAAGAAAGAGCTGAGCCGGAGGGCAAAGCTCTCAATTTACCGGTCGATCTACGTTCCCATCCTCACCTATGGTCATGAGCTTTGGGTTATGACGGAAAGGACAAGATGACGGGTACAAGCGGCCGAAATGAGTTTCCTCAGCCGGGTGGCAGGGCTCTCCCTTAGAGATAGGGTGAGAAGCTCTGTCATCCGGGGGGAGCTCAAAGTAAAGCCGCTGCTCCTCCACATCGAGAGGAGCCAGATGAGGTGGTTCGGGCATCTGGTCAGGATGCCACCCGATCGCCTCCCTCGGGAGGTGTTTAGGGCACGTCCGACCGGTAGGAGGCCACGGGGAAGACCCAGGACACGTTGGGAAGACTATGTCTCCCGGCTGGCCTGGGAACGCCTCGGGATCCCTCGGGAGGAGCTGGACGAAGTGGCTGGGGAGAGGGAAGTCTGGGCTTCCCTGCTTAGGCTGCTGCCCCCGCGACCCGACCTCGGATAAGCGGAAGAAGATGGATGGATGGATGGAATTAATCCTACACATCACAAAGACCGGAACCAAACATGTTCACACGAGGAAGCTAACGAACAAAAAAATCTTAAGGCAGGAAACATAGAAGCTAAACACTTAACATGGACTATGGCATGGAACAAGAAGACTTACTGTGGCATGAAACAACTAACACTTACGTGGACACGGCATGAATCCAACAACTAGCAAAAACTTGGAATCGGACATGAAAACGAGCTATGACGCCAGGCCGACTGACTGGCAAAGGCGGTTTGAATAGTCTCTTGATTAGGCACAGGTGAGCGTCCCGAACACCACAGGCAGGTGAAAACAATAAGCTGCCATGGCAACCAAATCAAACTCAGAAGTGTCACAAACACATGATAGTGTGAGAGTCCAGTCCATAGTGGATCTAACATAATAGTGTCAGAGTCCGGTCCATAGTGGATCTAACATAATAGTGTGAGAGTCCAGTCCATAGTGGATCTAACATAATAGTAAGAGTCCAGTCCATAGTGGATCTAACATAATAGTGAGAGAGTCCAGTCCATAGTGGGTCTAACATAATAGTGAGAGTCCAGTCCATAGTGGATCTAACATAATAGTGTGAGAGTCCGGTCCATAGTGGATCTAACATAATAGTGTGAGAGTCCAGTCCATAGTGGATCCAACATAATAGTTAGAGTCCAGTCCACAGTGGATTTAACATAATATTGTGAAAGTCCAGTCCATAGTGGATCTAACATAATAGTGAGAGTCCAGTACATAGTGGATCTAACATAATAGTGTGAGAGTCCAGTCCATAGTGGATCTAACATAATAGTGTGAGAGTCCAGTCCATAGTGGATCTAACATAATATTGTGAAAGTCCAGTCCATAGTGGATCTAATATAATAGTGCGAGAGTCCAGTCCATAGTGGATCTAACATAATAGTGTGAGAGTCCGGTCCATATTGGATCTAACATAATAGTGTGAGAGTCCAGTCCATAGTGGTTCTAACACAATAGTGTGAGAGTCCGGTCCATATTGGATCTAACATAATAGTGAGAGTCCAGTCCACAGTGGATCTAACATAATATTGTGAAAGTCCAGTCCATAGTGGATCTAACATAATAGTGAGAGTCCAGTCCATAGTGGATCTAACATAATAGTGTGAGAGTCCAGTCTATAGTGGATCTAACATAATTGTGTGAGAGTCCAGTCCATAGTGGATCTAACATAATAGTGTGAGAGTCCAGTCCATAGTGGACCTAACATAATAGTGAGAGTCCAGTCCATAGTGGATCTTACATAATAGTGAGAGAGTCCGGTCCATAGTGGATCTAACATAATAGTGTGAGAGTCCAGTCCATAGTGGATCTAACATAATAGTGAGAGTCCAGTCCATAGTGGATCCAACATAATAGTGAGAGTCCAGTCCATAGTAGATCTAACGTAATAGTGTGAGAGTCCAGTCCATAGTGGGTTTAACATAATAGTGTGAGAGTCCAGTCCATAGTGGATCTAACATAATAGTGTGAGAGTCCAGTCCATAGTGGATCTAACATAATAGTAAGAGTCCAGTCCATAGTGGATCTAACATAATAGTGAGAGAGTCCAGTCCATAGTGGATCTAACATAATATTGTGAGAGTCCAGTCCATAGTGGATCTAACATAATAGTGAGAGAGTCCAGTCCATAGTGGATCTAACATAATAGTGTGAGAGTCCAGTCCATAGTGGATCTAACATAATAGTGTGAGAGTCCAGTCCATAGTGGATCTAACATAATAGTGAGAGTCCAGTCCATAGTGGATCTAACATAATAGTGTGAGAGTCCAGTCCATAGTGGATCTAACATAATAGTGAGAGTCCAGTCCATAGTGGATCTAACATAATAGTGTGAGAGTCCAGTCCATAGTGGATCTAACATAATAGTGTGAGAGTCCAGTCCATAGTGGATCTAACATAATAGTGAGAGTCCAGTCCATAGTGGATCTAACATAATAGTGTGAGAGTCCAGTCCATAGTGGATCCAACATAACAGTGAGAGTCCAGTCCATAGTGGATCTAACATAATAGTGAGAGTCCAGTCCATAGTGGGGCCAGCAGGAGATCATCTTGAGTGGAGACAGGTCAGCAGTGCAGAGATGTGCCTAACTGATGCACAGATGAGTGGTCCACCCTGGGTCCCGACTTTGGACAGCTAGTGCCTCATCTGTGCGTTTTTGTCAGGACTTGGGCTTTTGCGTGGCTTGTTTTCCCATGGTGCAAATTATTTGGACCAGACATGGCGTGAAGTTAAATACATGATTTAATTTTAACACTCAAAAAGAGAACAAACAAAAGGCACTCACAGTGGAGGCACAAAACTTAACGCAGGGAACAAAAACTTGGACTATGCATAACTATGAACATGGCAAAACAAAAGACACTAACTGTGGCATGAATAAAGAAAACTTACTTGCGATGACGTGAACAGGGCAGCATGGACTTTGAACATGAAACAAGAGTGTCAGGGGTGTGTCATGAGTGATGTCGCCAGGCTGACTGCCTGGCAACTACAGGCTTAAATTTGTTTGTACCTCTCTTCTGGATCTTTTATACTTGATTTTAAAAACGTTCGATACGAACGTATTTTCTTCTGGTAAGCATTTTTTTTAATCTCATTTGTCATCCAAGCTTTGTAAATGGACTTGTTCCTGTCTTAGCCTCCATCCATCCATCCATCCATCTTCTTCCGCTTATCCGAGGTCGGGTCGCGGGGGCAGCAGCTTAAGCAGGGAAGCCCAGACTTCCTTCTCCCCAGCCACTTCGTCCAGCTCCTCCCGGGGGATCCCGAGGCGTTCCCAGGCCAGCCGGGAGAGATAGTCTTCCCAGCGTGTCCTGGGTCTTCCCCGTGGCCTCCTACCGGTCGGACGTGCCCGAAACACCTTCCTAGGGAGGCGTTCGGGTGGCATCCTGACCAGATGCCCGAACCACCTCATCTGGCTCCTCTCGATGTGGAGGAGCAGCGGCTTTACTTTGAGCTCCCCCCGAATGACAGAGCTTCTCACCCTATCTCTAAGGGAGAGCCCCACCACTCGGCGGAGGAAACTCATTTCGGCCGCTTGTACCCGTGATCTTGACCATAGGTGAGGATGGGAACGTAGATCGACCGGTAAATCGAGAGCTTTGCCTTCCGGCTCAGCTCCTTCTTCACTACAACGGATCGATACAGTGTCCGCATTACTGAAGACGCCGCACCGATCCGCCTGTCGATCTCACGATCCACTCTTCCCCCACTCGTGAACAAGACTCCGAGGTACTTGAACTCCTCCACTTGGGGCAAGATCTCCTCCCCAACCCGGAGATGGCACTCCACCCTTTTCCGGGCGAGAACCATGGACTCGGACTTGGAGGTGCTGATTCTCATCCCAGTCGCTTCACAGTCGGCTGCGAACCGATCCAGTGAGAGCTGAAGATCTTGGCCGGAGGAAGCCATCAGGACCACATCATCTGCAAATAGCAGAGACCTACTCCTAATCTTAGCCTCCATTTTTTTTAATTATTATTTTGTTTTTACAGTTCTTGTCATACAGATGCATCAATATTTTCATAAATATTCATATCATCTTTGTACTTTTCATCCCATTTTTGTTTCTTTGGTTCTTCTCTCAAAGAATGTAAGTCTTCTATTGACCTACAGGTAAAAGCCAGTAAATTAGAATATTTTGAAAAACTTGATTTATTTCAGTAATTGCATTCAAAAGGTGTAACTTGTACATTATATTTATTCATTGCACACAGACTGATGCATTCAAATGTTTATTTCATTTAATTTTGATGATTTGAAGTGGCAACAAATGAAAAATCCAAAATTCCGTGTGTCACAAAATTAGAATATTACTTAAGGCTAATACAAAAAAGGGATTTTTAGAAATGTTGGCGAACTGAAAAGTATGAAAATGAAAAATATGAGCATGTACAATACTCAATACTTGGTTGGAGCTCCTTTTGCCTCAATTACTGCGTTAATGCGGCGTGGCATGGAGTCGATGAGTTTCTGGCACTGCTCAGGTGTTATGAGAGCCCAGGTTGCTCTGATAGTGGCCTTCAACTCTTCTGCGTTTTTGGGTCTGGCATTCTGCATCTTCCTTTTCACAATACCCCACAGATTTTCTATGGGGCTAAGGTCAGGGGAGTTGGCGGGCCAATTCAGAACAGAAATACCATGGTCCGTAAACCAGGCACGGGTAGATTTTGCGCTGTCTGCAGGCGCCAAGTCCTGTTGGAACTTGAAATCTCCATCTCCATAGAGCAGGTCAGCAGCAGGAAGCATGAAGTGCTCTAAAACTTGCTGGTAGACGGCTGCGTTGACCCTGGATCTCAGGAAACAGAGTGGACCGACACCAGCAGATGACATGGCACCCCAAACCATCACTGATGGTGGAAACTTTACACTAGACTTCAGGCAACGTGGATCCTGTGCCTCTCCTGTCTTCCTCCAGACTCTGGGACCTCGATTTCCAAAGGAAATGCAAAATTTGCTTTCGTCAGAAAACATGACTTTGGACCACTCAGCAGCAGTCCAGCTGGTGTCGGTCAACTCTGTTTCCTGAGATCCAGGGTCAACGCAGCCGTCTACCAGCAAGTTTTAGAGCACTTCATGCTTCCTGCTGCTGACCTGCTCTATGGAGATGGAGATTTCAAGTTCCAACACGACTTGGCGCCTGCACACAGCGCAAAATCTACCCGTGCCTGGTTTACGGACCATGGTATTTCTCTTCTAAATTGGCCCGCCAACTCCCCTGACCTTAGCCCCATAGAAAATCTGTGGGGTATTGTGAAAAGGAAGATGACCCAAAAACGCAGAAGAGTTGAAGGCCACTATCAGAGCAACCTGGGCTCTCATAACACCTGAGCAGTGCCAGAAACTCATCGACTCCATGCCACGCCGCATTAACGCAGTAATTGAGGCAAAAGGAGCTCCAACCAAGTATTGAGTATTGTACATGCTCATATTTTTCATTTTCATACTTTTCAGTTGGCCAACATTTCTAAAAATCCCTTTTTTGTATTAGCCTTAAGTAATATTCTAATTTTGTGACACACGGAATTTTGGATTTTCATTTGTTGCCACTTCAAATCATCAAAATTAAATGAAATAAACATTTGAATGCATCAGTCTGTGTGCAATGAATAAATATAATGTACAAGTTACACCTTTTGAATGCAATTACTGAAATAAATCAAGTTTTTCAAAATATTCAAATTTACTGGCTTTTACCTGTATTTCTTCTAAAGATCTCTGTTGGACCTAGAGTAGTACCTCGGTTCTCATAAACACACAGTTCTAGTACTTTATTGCTACATCCAATATGAGCACACTGGCAATCTGGTCCTTCTGTGCTGAGTACCTCAACCAGTAGCCTGGAACTGGGACTATTTTACAACTTTTCAACAACACCTTCAGTCTTTCTGGTTGGGCTTTTGGTGTCGAGTAGTCACGGACCAGAAAACGTGTCCTACCAGATTGCCCTAAGACAGTGGTTCTCAAACTTTTTTTGTCATCCCCCACTTTGGACAAGGGGGAGTTTTCAAGCCCCACCTGCCCCCATCGCCCCAACAGAGCGCTAATGCCAAGCTGTAACATTTTCAAATTTATTGAACATCAAGTTGTATACATTCAAACTCAATAACATAAAATAACATTAAGTTCAATAATAAATAAAATAACTGTGCAGCTGTGGTATAACTTGCATCAAGTTCAATAATAAATAAAAAAAAACTGTTATAACTTGCATCAAGTTCAATAATAAATCAAAAAAAGTGTTATAACTTGCATCACGTTCAATAATAAATAAAAAAAAGTGTTATAACTTGCATCAAGTTCAATAATAAATCAAATAAGTGTTATAACTTGCATCAAGTTCAATAATAAATCAAAAAAAGTGTTATGACTTGCATCAAGTTCAATAATAAATCAAAAAAGTGTTATAACTTGCATCAAGTTCAATAATAAATCAAAGTGTTATAACTTGCATCACGTTCAATAATAAATCAAAAAAAGTGTTATAACTTGCATCAAGTTCAATAATAAATCAAATAACTTGCATCAAGTTCAATAATAAATCAAAAAAAGTGTTATAACTTGCATCAAGTTCAATAATAAATAAAACAAAAGTGTTATAACTTGCATCAAGTTCAATAATAAAAAAAAGTGTTATAACTTGCATCACGTTCAATAATAAATCAAATAAAAGTGTTATAACTTGCATCAAGTTCAATAATAAATCAAATAACTTGCATCAAGTTCAATAATAAATAAAACAAAAGTGTTATAACTTGCATCAAGTTCAATAATAAATCAAAAAAAGTGTTATAACTTGCATCAAGTTCAATAATAAATAAAACAAAAGTGTTATAACTTGCATCAAGTTCAATAATAAATCAAAAAAAGTGTTATGACTTGCATCAAGTTCAATAATAAATCAAAAAAAGTGTTATAACTTGCATCAAGTTCAATAATAAATCAAATAACTTGCATCAAGTTCAATAATAAATAAAATAAAAGTGCCACTTTGCAATCTTTGCAAAAAAAAAAGGAGGAGCTATGCATTTGGCAAGACAGGGCAAGTGACAGCACTTTCCCCCAGGAGAGCCACCTTGCTTCACTGTGAAACAGCACGGCTGTATGATCAGCTCCCATTTCCTCACACAGTGCAGAGAACAGTCGCACTTTCAGTGGTCGTGTTTTGATCAAATTTACCGCGCTCACAACATCTGTTAAAACCTCATTGAGTTCGGGGCTGAGCTGCCTTGACGCGAGTGCTTCCCGGTGAATGACACAGTGTGTGCCCGTCACATTTTTGTTTCTCTGCAGGCGCTGGCTCTGGCTCGACGACCTTTGAGGTGCGAGTCACAAATGTATATATTTGTGTAATTGTGGTCCACACATTAGCCTGCTACCCATCCGTGCGAAAGTTTGTTCCGCTTAGCCCCGCCCCCATTAGTTACTGTTGCTATGTCTGTCAAACTTTCGCTCGTACCGAGAAATATAAAGCCTACAGTAAAAATAAGTACCGGTAATTTCCATTTATTTATATAGCGGATTTCACAGACAGAATCACAAAGTGATTTACAGTGTGTATAGAAAATGAAAACATAGTAAAAAAAATAATCTAAGAATATAATAATTAACAAAAAAAATTTAAAGTGAAATTGCCTCCCGTTCCTCGCGCCCCACCTGTCATGTCTCTATTCCCCACCAGTGGGGCGCGCCCCACACTTTGAGAAACGCTGCCCTAAGAGAAGTAGCGTTGGCAATTCCACGTACGGTGACAGCTTTCTTTTTGCTACTCGGAGCTGAAGCGTGTTGATCGGAAACATAAATTGCGAGCATTGCTTGACTTTCCAGATGTGACCACGGTGGACATCTGCTCAAGCATGGATTTAGACAAGCTATGATTCATTGTCAGACGTTAGAAAGCAGAGGTCAGAGTGTGTGTGTGTCACTCATTGTGAATCGCACCGGGTAAAAACAATGAAGAAAATGTAGATTATACGGAAGGGTGCAGATTCATCTTGTAGGAACTCTACTGGGACATCTGACCTCTCCAGCTTCCACAAGGAAGTCCCTTTTGCATCATGCCATTTCCTCTTCAACGATGTCGACCTGCTTTAGCGTTCAGGGACCTTCATTTCTGTCAGGTTCAAACACTGGTGACATCTGTTAAACAGACAAAACAGACAGAGTTCAAATTTGCTCAATGAGGAGCGACGTATCGGGCTGTACGCTCAGTTCCAGTTCCAAACTACGCTCTAAGGCACAGCCCACGTTCTCCACTATTTATTCGGGAGGTCACTGGTTAATTCACTGAGGCTACGTCTGAAGGAAGGGGGGTGAATTTCAGCAACCCCAGTTAGACACAATATATGACTACTCAGATATCGCCCTGTCTCTGCTTTGTCTGCGTTAAGGTACTCCCATGCACCTTTGAGGGTGCATGGGAGTTTGCCCAACCAGTCTACATGTAGTTTTGTGGACTTGGAGAAGGCATTCGACCGTGTCCCTCGGGAAGTCCTGTGGGGAGTGCTCAGGGAGTATGGGGTATCGGACTGTCTGATTGTGGCAGTCCGCTCCCTGTATGATCAGTGCCAGAGCTTGGTCCGCATTGCCGGTAGTAAGTCAGACACGTTTCCAGTGAGGGTTGGACTCCGCCAAGGCTGCCCTTTGTCACCCATTCTGTTCATAACTTTTATGGACAGAATTTCTAGGCGCAGTCAAGGCGTTGAGGGGATCTGGTTTGGTGGCTGCAGGATTAGGTCTCTGCTTTTTGCAGATGATGTGGTCCTGATGGCTTCATCTGGCCAGGATCTTCAGCTCTCGCTGGATCGGTTCGCAGCCGAGTGTGAAGCGACTGGGATGAGAATCAGCACCTCCAAGTCCGAGTCCATGGTTCTCGCCCGGAAAAGGGTGGCGTGCCATCTCCGGGTTGGGGAGGAGATCTTGCCCCAAGTGGAGGAGTTCAAGTACCTCGGAGTCTTGTTCACGAGTGAGGGAAGAGTGGATCGTGAGATCGACAGGCGGATCGGTGCGGCGTCTTCAGTAATGCGGACGCTGTATCGATCCGTTGTGGTGAAGAAGGAGCTGAGCCGGAAGGCAAAGCTCTCAATTTACCGGTCGATCTACGTTCCCATCCTCACCTATGGTCATGAGCTTTGGGTTATGACCGAAAGGACAAGATCACGGGTACAAGCGGCTGAAATGAGTTTCCTCCGCCGGGTGGCGGGTCTCTCCCTTAGAGATAGGGTGAGAAGCTCTGTCATCCGGGGGGAGCTCAAAGTAAAGCCGCTGCTCCTCCACATCGAGAGGAGCCAGATGAGGTGGTTCGGGCATCTGGTCAGGATGCCACTCGAACGCCTTCCTAGGGAGGTGTTTAGGGCACGTCCGACCTGTAGGAGGCCGCGGGGAAGACCCAGGACACGTTGGGAAGACTATGTCTCCCGGCTGGCCTGGGAACGCCTCGGGGTCCCACAGGAAGAGCTGGACGAAGTGGCTGGGGAGAGGGAAGTCTGGGCTTTCCTGCTTAGGCTGCTGCCCCCGCGACCCGACCTCGGATAAGCGGAAGAAGATGGATGGATGGATGGATGGATGGATGGCAACGGCCTTTAAGCATAAGAGTTGTGTGATAACTTATACATAATTATTCTAACAATTTCGATAATTGTGACCGTGCTAGTATTGTTGCACACTGATCTACTAAAGGTAGCACACCCAAAGCTAGTCTACTAAGAGAGGATTGCGTCTTTTAAGTGAGCAAACCGAGGGCGATCCTTTAAAAGGGGAACATTATCACAATTTCAGAATGGTTAAAACCATTAAAAATCAGTTCCCAGTGGCTTATAATATTTTTCGAAGTTTTTTTTCAAAATTTTACCCATCGCGCAATATCCCTAAAAAAAAGCTTCAAAGTGCCTGATTTTAACCACCCGTCCATTTTCCTGTGACGTCACATAGTGAAGCCAACACAAACAAACATGGCGGCTAGAACAGCAAGCTATAGCGACATTAGCTCGGATTCAGACTCGGATTTCAGCGGCTTAAGCGATTCAACAGATTACGCATGTATTGAAACGGATGGTTGTAGTGTGGAGGCAGGTAGCCAAAACCAAATTGAAGAAGAAACTGAAGCTATTGAGCCATATCGGTTTGAACCGTATGCAAGCGAAACCGACGAAAACGACACGGGAGAAAGCGAGGACGAATTCGGCGATCGCCTTCTAACCAACGATTGGTATGTGTTTGTTTGGCATTAAAGGAAACTAACAACTATGAACTAGGTTTACAGCATATGAAATACATTTGGCAACAACATGCACTTTGAGAGTGCAGACAGCCCAATTTTCATCAATTAATATATTCTGTAGACATACCCTCATCCGCGCTCTTTTCCTGAAAGCTGATCTGTCCAGTTTTGGAGTTGATGTCAGCAGGCCAGGGAAGCTAGGGTCGATAGGGGGTTTAGCTCGCTCGCCTGCGGGAACAAACCGCCGCCATTGCTTGCCGTGCTAGCGAGGCCCTTTGTCCCTGAATTGCTCACACACTCCGGCAGATTCAATGGGGGTCTGGCGGCAGATTTCTTTGACTTTATGGTTGGAAATGCATCTGCTTTGAGTGTCGCAGGATATCCACACATTCTTGCCATCTCTGTCGTAGCATAGCTTTCGTCGGTAAAGTGTGCGGAACAAATTTCTTGCCACTTTGGCATCTTTGGGCCACTGGTGCAACTTGAATCCGTCCCTGTTGGTGTTGTTACACCCTCCGACAACACACCGACGAGGCATGATGTCTCCAAGGTATGGAAAACAGTCGAAAAAACGGGGGCAAGATGAAGGTGTTCCTGTTTTCTTTCATGTATGGTAATCAACAGAAAGATATTGTTCTAACCCAAGGACTTCAAAGCGGAGAGATGGTAGGATCTGCCCAATTTCCAGACGACCTCTTTTTGAAGTATTTTATGGACCTCTTTTTGAAGTATTTCACGAACTCTCTTTGAACTGTTTTATGGACCTCTTCGAACATTTCTTGAACGAACCTTTTCTGTGAATTGTTTACGACCTTTTCTGTGAACTTTTTGCGAGCTTTGTCCTTTGGAAACAGCCGGTGGCCATGTGGTCAGGGAGGGTCCAAAATAGTGCAATTTTTTGGTAGAACTGTGATGACACTGTACAAGGGTGCAGATGTACACGTTTCTCCTCACTGAACCACATTGAGTTCTGTCTCTGTTTGATTATTTGCTTCTTGTCTTGTTTAATAGATGTCATCAGTGTTTGAACCTGACACTTATCATTAGAACGCTCATAATACTGTGAGGAAAAAATACAGTACGGGCCAACAGTTTGTACACACCTTCTCATTATGTTTAGCGCGTGGTATGTGGATCTTAGGAGATCAGGCCCTAAGTTGTAGAGATGCGCGGTTTGCGGACACAACCGCGGAGTCCGCGGATTATCCGCGGATCGGGCGGTTGAAATAAAAAAAAATTAGATTTTATCCGCGGGTCGGGTCGGGCGGTTGAAATTAAAAAAAATTAGATTTTATTCGCGGGTCGGGTCGGGCGGTTGAAATAAAAAAAAATTAAGATTTTATCCGTGGGTCGGGTCGGGCGGTTGAAATAAAAAAAAATAGATTTTATCCGCGGGTCGGGTCGGGCGGTTGAAATAAAAAAAAATTAGATTTTATCCGCAGGTCGGGTCGGGCGGTTGAAATAAAAAAAAAAAAGATTTTAAATAGATTCAGGCGGGTGGCAGTTAAACCAATTCGGAAATATATATACATAGTTAAATGTTGTTACCCACATACAAAAAAACGAGCAGGCACCTGCAGCATATGCCACAACAGAAGAAGAAGAAAAAAAAAAAGAGACACTTTTACGGAGCGGAGAAGGGACGCCTCGCCGGGGTCCGGGACCGAGGCCCCTTCCCCCGAGAGGGCCCCACCGGGAGCCGTAGCTGAGGCGATCCGCGAGAAGGGCCCGACGCACGTCCAGGGTCACCACCGCGCCCACCACACCGACAACCCGCCTCGTCCGCCTTCGCCGCGGCCGGCGTCACGCGCAGCAGGTAAGCAGCTTACCTGCCCGCCACCCCCATGGCCGGGGGCTCGTAACAGGGGTCACTCCGCGCGCTCCGCCCGCGCAGCTTACCTGCCCGCCACCCCTGTTGCCGGGGGGCGCGTAACAGGGGTCACTCCGCACGCAGTGCGCTCACGAAAGGGGTGGGGCTCACCCTGGTTGATATAGACAGCAGGACGGTGGCCATGGAAGTCGGAACCCGCTAAGGAGTGTGTAACCTACTCAGTGGCCTAGTGGTTAGAGTGTCCGCCCTGAGATCGGTAGGTTGTGAGTTCAAACCCCGGCCGAGTCATACCAAAGACTATAAAAATGGGACCCATTACCTACCTGCTTGGCACTCAGCATCAAGGGTTGGAATTGGGGGTTAAATCACCAAAATGATTCCCGGGCGCGGCCACCGCTGCTGCCCACTGCTCCCCTCACCTCCCAGGGGGTGATCAAGGGTGATGGGTCAAATGCAGAGAATAATCTCGCCACACCTAGTGTGTGTGTGACAATCATTGGTACTTTAACTTTTTAACTTTTTAACAACCCACCTGCCGAATCAACTAGCCCTGAAAATGGATGGCGCTGGAGCGTCGGGCCCATATACCCGGCCGTCGCCGGCAGCGAGACGCGCTTGGAGGTGCGCTCAGCGCGGCTCCCATATGATTGCGCACTAGTGTGCGTCTGGGCCGTGACAGCGTGGCACGCGAATGTCTGAGCTGCATTGGATCAGTCTCCTTTCTTTAACAGGCAAAAGCTTTATAACCTCACTAATGCCTTGCATCGTCTATATTAGATATATAACAACGGGCGGGTGCGGTTCTGATTAAATGTTAGAACCGGGTGGATGGCGGGTGGTTGACAACTTTCTGATGCGGTTGCGGATGAAATAATTGCCTATCCGCGCATCTCTACTAAGTTGGTATTTTAGAGTAAATGTGTTGCAAGATCTGGAGGCTGAATCTGGTGAAACACCACCCGGGAACCCGACACCAGGCTGTGAAATGACATGTACCAATTCGGGGTTCCTTTTCTCGAGGTCAGCGTAAATCTTTGACAGGGTCCTGATGTATGTGCAACTGGACTCCGGCGTGAAACGATCTTGTTACCAACATATTCCTCCAGAGTCCAGCGGGGGAATACCAACACGTCTTCAATTCACACATAGACCAGCGCTTAGTCGCTTTAATCAAGACTTATTTCATGTTGTCCCAATGACCTTACCATGATGCTCGCTTCCCCGAAGGACCCACGGCTCTTCACAGCCTTTCCTGCTGTAAATGTCATTTCCCTGCAAGTGTAAATAACAGACACATTCTTCAATGTCCATGATTTGTCAGGTGGGAGTTCATACATAGTTTGGAGTCTGGAAATGTGCGCACAGGACGGGGGAATTGCTGTCAGCTCCTCCGACGTTCCTGTACAAATAAACAATGCACAAGCTCTTCTTTGTTTTTCCCCCCGACGTTGACCGGTCTGACCTTCACGCATAAAACATCTTCAGAGGTCGAAGAGGGGAAGTAAAAACACAGTCCTGTGACCTTGACGAGGGAGTCTGTCAGTCGTTCAAGGCCTGGGCTGAAACCTGGACCATCACGGACCGTGGTACGGTTTTAGCTTCTGTGGTGCTGGTGGGCCACAGACAAAAGGTGACATGTAACGTGTGGAACTTCTATACAGAAAAGTGTAGAGACCAAAAACAGATGCCCACCCCCGAAAGGACGCAGCGGTCCCCAACCTTTTTTGCGCCACGGACCGGTTTAATGTCAGACAATATCTTCACGGACCAACCTTTAAGGTGTGGCAGACAACAGGCTAGTGATTTTTCCATCTATAGTCGGAAATCCATCTTTTTTATCTCCGTAAAACTATCAACAACTATGGTTTTCCCAAAGCAAAAATGCCAAAATAATGTCTAAATAATGTCAATAACAAGATGAACCATCTGGGGCTGTGAAGTGAACACTAGTAAGGTTGTAAATACTGTATAGAGTAGGCTAACCCATGTGGTTCCTGTGGATGTAATTACTGTAGTGACTAAATAACATAGTGACTGAAACAGACAAAGTCATTTGTAAATAATGTTAATAAGTATATGAACCGTGTGTGGCTGTGAAGTGAACACTAGTAAGGTTGTAAATACTGTATAGAGTAGGCTAACCCATGTGGTTCCTGTGGATGTGAACACAATTACTGTAGTGATTAAATAACATAGTGACTAAAACAGACAAAATAATGTGTAAATAATGTCAAAGCAGATGCATTTCCAACCATAAAGTCAAAGAAATCTGCCGCCAGACCCCCATTGAATCTGCCGGAGTGTGTCAGCAATTCAGGGACAAAGGGCCTCGGTAGCACGGCAAGCAATGCCGGCAGTTTGTTCCCGCAGACGAGCGAGCTAAACCCCCTATCGACCCTAGCTTCCCTGGCCTGCTGACATCAACTCCAAAACTGGACAGATCAGCTATCAGGAAAAGAGAGCTGATGAGGGTATGTCTACAGAATATATTAATTGATGAAAATTGGGCTGTCTGCACTCTCAAAGTGCATGTTGTTGCCAAATGTATTTCATATGCTGTAAACCTAGTTCATAGTTGTTAGTTTCCTTTAATGCCAAACAAACACATACCAATCGTTGGTTGGAAGGCGATCGCCGAATTCGTCCTCGCTTTCTCCCGTGTCGTTTTCGTCGGTTTCGCTTGCGTACGGTTCAAACCGATATGGCTCAATAGCTTCAGTTTCTTCTTCAATTTCGTTTTCGCTACCTGCCTCCACACTACAACCATCCGTTTCAATACATGCGTAATCTGTTGAATCGCTAAAGCCGCTGAAATCCGAGTCTGAATCCGAGCTAATGTCGCTAAAGCTTGCTGTTCTATGCGCCATGTTTGTTTGTGTTGGCTTTACTATGTGACGTCACAGGAAAATGGACGGGTGGTTAAAATCAGGCACTTTGAAGTTTTTTTTAGGGATATTGCGTGATGGGTAAAATTTTGAAAAAAACTTCGAAAAATATAATAAGCCACTGGGAACTGATTTTTAATGGTTTTAACCATTCTGAAATTGTGATAATGTTCCCCTTTAAGTAATACATGCATTTACCAAAATATACATATGTATGTATTTACATATATATATATATATATATATATATATATATATATATATATGTCTTAATAAGGTTATCCAAAAAATAGTGCTCGATACCGTAGTAGAGCGCAATATATGTATGTGTGGGAAAAAAAATCACAAGACTATTTCAGAGATGAAATAGTCTTGTGATTTTTTTTCCCACACATACATATATATATATATATATATATATATATATATATATATATATATATATATATATATATAGTCGAGATTACAATGGTTTATTTGTTATACAGTGCTCAATACTGGGGTAGAAAGGAATATACGTTAGGTCAGGAAAAAACACGGAGGCTATTTTAACCTTACAAGCCTGTTTCACAGGTTTCCCTGCTCTTCAGGGGATTCAGGATCCTGCAAAACAGGCTTGTAGGGATGAAATAGCATCCGTGTTTTTTATTTATATAAATATATATATATATATATATATATATAGATATATATATATATATATATATATATATATATATATATATATATATATATATAGATATATATATATATATATATATATATATATATATATATATATATATATATATATATATATATATATCTATATATATATATATATATATATATATATATATATATATATATATCTATATATATATATATATATATATATATATATATATATATATATATGAAATAGCATCTGTGTTTTTTATTTATATAAATATAAATATATATATATATATATATATATATATATATATATATATATATATATATATATATATATATATATATATATGTCTTAATAAGGTTATCCAACCCACCCACCACCACGAAAAGAATACCTACCGGAATTAATAAAAGGCTATCGATCACAAGACTATTTCATCTCTGAAATAGTCTTGTGATTTTTTTTCCCACACATACATATATATATATATATATATATATATATATATATATATATATATATATATATATATATAGTCGAGATTACAATGGTTTATTTGTTATACAGTGCTCAATACTGGGGTAGAAAGGAATATACGTTAGGTTAGGAAAAAACACGGAGGCTATTTCAACCTTACAAGCCTTTCCCTGCTCTTCAGGGGATTCAGGATCCTTTAAAACAGGCTTGTAGGGATGAAATAGCATCCGTGTTTTTTATTTATATAAATATAAATATATATATATATATATATATATATATATATATATATATATATATATATATATATATATATATATATATATATATATATATATATATATATATATATATATATATATATATATATATATATATATATATATATATATATATATATATATATATATGTATATATATATATATATATATATATATATATATATATATATATATATGAAATAGCATCCGTGTTTTTTATTTATATAAATATAAATATATATATATATATATATATATATATATATATATATATATATATATATATATATATATATATATATATATATATATATATATATATATATATATATATATATGTCTTAATAAGGTTATCCAACCCACCCACCACCACGAAAAGAATACCTACCGGAATTAATAAAAGGCTATCGATGCTGTCATCTAGCAAAGCTGAATTTGACCAAGCAACTCCCCCGTACCAAAAAGCCCTTGATGAAAGCGGATACAATTTCACCCTCACCTATGAACCCACGCCAGGAAACCAACCAAAAAAGAACAGAAAACGAAACAACATCATCTGGTACAACCCCCCATACAGCAAAAACGTCTCAACTAACATTGGCCACAAATTCCTCAATCTGATTGACAAACACTTTCCCAAAGACAACACCCTAAGAAAAGTATTCAACAAGAACAACATTAAATTGAGCTACAGCTGTATGAACAATATACGACAAATTATCTCAAACCACAACAAAACAATTGCAAATGAGCCGTCGGCCCCCGGACAGAGCGACTCCAAAACCAACAAAGGCTGCAACTGCCGCAAGAAACCTGATTGCCCTCTCAACGGGGGGTGCTTACAAACATCAGTTGTTTACCAATCCAAGGTAACACGCAAGGACATTAACACATCCGACACATATGTAGGATTAGTCGAGGGAGAGTTTAAAACCAGATGGAGCAATCACAAGGCTTCTTTCAGGAACCAAAACCTGCGGAATACCACAGAACTCAGCAAACACATTTGGGACCTCAAAGACAATAATGTTGAATATTCAATAACATGGCAAATTCTTGCATCCAGCACACCTTACAATAGTGGTAATAAAAGATGCAACCTATGCTTGAAAGAGAAACTGTTTATTATTTACCGTCCAGACCTGTCATCCCTCAACAAGCGCAGCGAAATTGTATCAGCATGCCGCCACAGACGGAAACACCTCCTAGGTAACACATGAGCCAATCACCACGCCCCTACGCCAGCCTGTACCCACCCACTCTGTGCCCTATACAAACCATGGTATGTGAATGCTCCCATTAAAATCTCCTGATGATTGAGGGAACCCCTCATGAAACAGGCCTGTAGAGATGAAATAGTCTTGTGATTTTTTTTCCCACACATACATATATTGCGCTCTACTACGGTATCGAGCACTATCATTTTGATAACCTTATTAAGACATATATATATATATATATATATATATATATATATATATATATATATATATATATATATATACATATATATATATATATATATATATATATATATATATATATATATATATATATAAAATCTCCATCTCCATAGAGCAGGTCAGCAGCAGGAAGCATGAAGTGCTCTAAAACTTGCTGGTAGACGGCTGCGTTGACCCTGGATCTCAGGAAACAGAGTGGACCGACACCAGCAGATGACATGGTTCCAAGTTCCAACAGGACTTGGCGCCTGCACACAGGGCAAAATCTACCCGTGCCTGGTTTACGGACCATGGTATTTCTGTTCTAAATTGGCCCGCCAACTCCCCTGACCTTAGCCCCATAGAAAATCTGTGTGGTATTGTGAAAAGGAAGATGCAGAATGCCAGACCCAAAAACGCAGAAGAGTTGAAGGCCACTATCAGAGCAACCTGGGCTCTCATAACACCTGAGCAGTGCCAGAAACTCATCGACTCCATGCCACGCCGCATTAACGCAGTAATTGAGGCAAAAGGAGCTCCAACCAAGTATTGAGTATTGTACATGCTCATATTTTTCATTTTCATACTTTTCAGTTGGCCAACATTTCTAAAAATCCCTTTTTTGTATTAGCCTTAAGTAATATTCTAATTTTGTGACACACGGAATTTTGGATTGTCATTCGTTGCCACTTCAAATCATCAAAATGAAATGAAATAAACATTTGAATGCATCAGTCTGTGTGCAATGAATAAATATAATGTACAAGTTACACCTTTTGAATGCAATTACTGAAATAAATCAAGTTTTTCAAAATATTCTAATTTACTGGCTTTTACCTGTACATGCACACTTTGCACACCTTTGCGTGTGGTGTAGTAACTCAGGCCCCGAGTTTTTGTCACTTTATTTTGTGTAAAAAGCAGACTTTTGTTGGCTGATAAACACTCTTGCAGAAGGAATTCCAGCTGCCGGACCGTTCAAGGTCAAGTTGACTTTCCCGGTCACCTCCTGCAACTCGGCGTGAAGGCAGCAATGCCTTCGGTTTAATGGAGTGACACAAGACATTGCGGTGGGTCGGGCCAGACGGGGTTTGATCGTGACCATCCGGCCGGAAAGTTGGCGCTGAGCGGCAGAAGCCACACCAGGAGCCCTCCTCCATTTCAATACCGCGTCTGACAAGGCGCATTTGGCTGACGGGGTCCTAACGAGGCCTGGCAGGGAGCGCCCCTTGTCCGTGCCTGCTGACAGCCTCCCTATGCCGGCAAGACCGGCCATCACGGGGCCCCTTCATCACGGAGCCCCTTCATCAAGGAACCCCATACGTCTTTCCACATCGCCACAGACTTTGACTCTTATCAAGGGAGGCGAGTGCTCGTGTCGGATGGACTTAATGACTCAATCCATCTGATCAAATGGAAGGCAAGGCGGTGGTATGCTCGGAATGAGCGGTGGTAGGGGGGTTTTTCTTGGTTTTGTCAGAGGGAATTCATTCACGTGTTCATTTGAAACAACAGATATCAGCAAGTGAAAGTCCTCACTTCAGTTTGTCACGAATAAGTTGGCTTGCAGTTTGAAGAACCGACGTTCTAGGGATCTAAACATGGTCTATCAGCTGTTGAGGTTTTTTCGAACCAATTTTTTCGTCAGTTTTTAAGGTTTATTTTTTTCGTGTTGTAATTTCCGGCTTGTAGCGCAAACCTGTTTTCAAGCCACGCCCACAACACAAGGATAGGGCGGTTTGATGCATAAATTGTCATGTCTGTGTAATCATGTTTCGTTTTAGTCATGTTTTGTTTAGTTATTGAACTCTTTAGTTTCTGGCTTTTTTTTTTAACCAATTTTTTAGGTTTATTTTTTTCGTGTTGTAATTTCCGGCTTGTAGCGCAAACCTGTTTTTAAGCCACGCCCACAACACAAGGATAGGGCGGATCGATGCATAAATTGTCATGTCTGTGTAATCATGTTTCGTTTTAGTCATGTTTTGTTTAGTTATTGGACTCTTTAGTTTCTGGCTTTTTTTTTAACCAATTTTTTAGGTTTATTTTTTTCGTGTTGTAATTTACGGCTTGTAGCGCAAACCTGTTTTTAAGCCACGCCCACAACACAAGGATAGGGCGGATCGATGCATAAATTGTCATGTCTGTGTAATCATGTTTCGTTTTAGTCATGTTTTGTTTAGTTATTGGACTCTTTAGTTTCTGGCTTTTTTTTTAACCAATTTTTTAGGTTTATTTTTTTCGTGTTGTAATTTCCGGCTTGTAGCGCAAACCTGTTTTTAAGCCACGCCCACAACACAAGGATAGGGCGGATCGATGCATAAATTGTCATGTCTGTGTAATCATGTTTCGTTTTAGTCATGTTTTGTTTAGTTATTGGACTCTTTAGTTTCTGGCTTTTTTTGAACCAATTTTTTCGTCAGTTTTTAAGGTTTATTTTTTCCGTGTTGTAATTTCCGGCTTGTAGCGCAAACCTGTTTTTAAGCCACGCCCACAACACAAGGATAGGGCGGATCGATACATAAATTGTCACGTCTGTGTAATCATGTTTCGTTTTAGTCATGTTTTGTTTAGTTATTGGACTCTTTAGTTTCTGGCTTTTTTTTAACCAATTTTTTCGTCAGTTTTTAAAGTTTATTTTTTTCGTGTTGTAATTTCCGGCTTGTAGCGCAAACCTGTTTTTAAGCCACGCCCACAACACAAGGATAGGGCCGGTCGATACATAAATTGTCATGCCTGTGTAATCATGTTTCGTTTTAGTCATGTTTTGTTTAGTTATTGGACTCTTTAGTTTCTGGCTTTTTTCGAACCAATTTTTTCGTCAGTTTTTAAGGTTTTTTTTTTTCGTGTTGTAATTTCCGGCTTGTAGCGCAAACCTGTTTTTAAGCCACGCCCACAACACAAGGATAGGGCGGATCGATGCATAAATTGTCATGTCTGTGTAATCATGTTTCGTTTTAGTCATGTTTTGTTTAGTTATTGGACTCTTTAGTTTCTGGCTTTTTTTTTAACCAATTTTTTAGGTTTATTTTTTTCGTGTTGTAATTTCCGGCTTGTAGCGCAAACCTGTTTTTAAGCCACGCCCACAACACAAGGATAGGGCGGATCGATGCATAAATTGTCATGTCTGTGTAATCATGTTTCGTTTTAGTCATGTTTTGTTTAGTTATTGGACTCTTTAGTTTCTGGCTTTTTTTGAACCAATTTTTTCGTCAGTTTTTAAGGTTTATTTTTTCCGTGTTGTAATTTCCGGCTTGTAGCGCAAACCTGTTTTTAAGCCACGCCCACAACACAAGGATAGGGCGGATCGATACATAAATTGTCACGTCTGTGTAATCATGTTTCGTTTTAGTCATGTTTTGTTTAGTTATTGGACTCTTTAGTTTCTGGCTTTTTTTTAACCAATTTTTTCGTCAGTTTTTAAAGTTTATTTTTTTCGTGTTGTAATTTCCGGCTTGTAGCGCAAACCTGTTTTTAAGCCACGCCCACAACACAAGGATAGGGCCGGTCGATACATAAATTGTCATGCCTGTGTAATCATGTTTCGTTTTAGTCATGTTTTGTTTAGTTATTGGACTCTTTAGTTTCTGGCTTTTTTTGAACCAATTTTTTCGTCAGTTTTTAAGGTTTATTTTTTTCGTGTTGTAATTTCCGGCTTGTAACGCAAACCTGTTTTTAAGCCACGCCCACAACACAAGGATAGGGCGGATCGATACATAAATTGTCATGTCTGTGTAATCATGTTTCGTTTTAGTCATGTTTTGTTTAGTTATTGGACTCTTTAGTTTCTGGCTTTTTTTGAACCAATTTTTTCGTCAGTTTTTAAGGTTTATTTTTTTCGTGTCGTAATTTCCGGCTTGTAGCGCAAACCTGTTTTTAAGCCACGCCCACAACACAAGGATAGGGCGGATCGATACATAAATTGTCATGTCTGTGTAATCATGTTTCGTTTTAGTCATGTTTTGTTTAGTTATGGACTCTGTAGTTTCTGGCTTTTTTTGAACCAATTTTTTCGTCAGTTTTTAAGGTTTATTTTTTTCGTGTTGTAATTTCCGGCTTGTAGCGCAAACCTGTTTTTAAGCCACGCCCACAACACAAGGATAGGGCGGGTTGATACATAAATTGTCATGTCTGTGTAATCATGTTTCGTTTTAGTCATGTTTTGTTTAGTTATTGGACTCTTTAGTTTCTGGCTTTTTTTGAACCAATTTTTTCGTCAGTTTTTAAGGTTTATTTTTTTCGTGTCGTAATTTCCGGCTTGTAGCGCAAACCTGTTTTTAAGCCACGCCCACAACACAAGGATAGGGCGGGTCGATACATAAATTGTCATGTCTGTGTAATCATGTTTCGTTTTAGTCATGTTTTGTTTAGTTATTGGACTCTTTAGTTTCTGGCTTTTTTTTAAACCAATTTTTTAGGTTTATTTTTTTCGTGTTGTAATTTCCGGCTTGTAGCGCAAACCTGTTTTTAAGCCACGCCCACAACACAAGGATAGGGCGGGTCGATACATAAATTGTCATGTCTGTGTAATCATGTTTCGTTTTAGTCATGTTTTGTTTAGTTTTGGACTCTTTAGTTTCTGGCTTTTTTTGAACCAATTTTTTCGTCAGTTTTTAATGTTTATTTTTTTCGTGTTGTAATTTCCGGCTTGTAGCGCAAACCTGTTTTTAAGCCACGCCCACAACACAAGGATAGGGCGGGTCGATACATAAATTGTCATGTGTGTGTAATCATGTTTCGTTTTAGTCATGTTTTGTTTAGTTATTGGACTCTTTAGTTTCTGGCTTTTTTTTTAACCAATTTTTTCCTCAGTTTTTAAGGTTTATTTTTTTCGTGTTGTAATTTCCGGCTTGTAGCGCAAACCTGTTTTTAAGCCACGCCCACAACACAAGGATAGGGCGGATCGATACATAAATTGTCATGTCTGTGTAATCATGTTTCGTTTTAGTCATGTTTTGTTTAGTTATTGGACTCTTTAGTTTCTGGCTTTTTTTTAACCAATTTTTTCGTCAGTTTTTAAGGTTTATTTTTTTCGTGTTGTAATTTCCGGCTTGTAGCGCAAACCTGTTTTTAAGCCACGCCCACAACACAAGGATAGGGTGGATCGATACATAAATTGTCATGTCTGTGTAATCATGTTTCGTTTTAGTCATGTTTTGTTCAGTTATTGGACTCTTTAGTTTCTGGCTTTTTTTTGAACCAATTTTTTCGTCAGTTTTTAAGGTTTATTTTTTTCGTGTCATAATTTCCGGCTTGTAGCGCAAACCTGTTTTTAAGCCACGCCCACAACACAAGGATAGGGCGGGTCGATACATAAATTGTCATGTCTGTGTAATCATGTTTCGTTTTAGTCATGTTTTGTTTAGTTATTGGACTCTTTAGTTTCTGGCTTTTTTTGAACCAATTTTTTCGTCAGTTTTTAAGGTTTATTTTGTTCGTGTCGTAATTTCCGGCTTGTAGCGCAAACCTGTTTTTAAGCCACGCCCACAACACAAGGATAGGGCGGATCGATACATAAATTGTCATGTCTGTGTAATCATGTTTCGTTTTAGTCATGTTTTGTTTAGTTATTGGACTCTGTAGTTTCTGGCTTTTTTTGAACCAATGTTTTCGTCAGTTTTTAAGGTTTATTTTTTTCGTGTCGTAATTTCCGACTTGTAGCGCAAACCTGTTTTTAAGCCACGCCCACAACACAAGGATAGGGCGGATCGATACATAAATTGTCATGTCTGTGTAATCATGTTTTGTTTTAGTCATGTTTTGTGTAGTTATTGGACTCTTTAGTTTCTGGCTTTTTTTTAACCAATTTTTTCGTCAGTTTTTAAGGTTTATTTTTTTCGTGTTGTAATTTCCGGCTTGTAGCGCAAACCTGTTTTTAAGCCATGCCCACAACACAAGGATAAGGCGGGTCGATGCATAAATTGTCATGTCTGTGTAATCATGTTTCGTTTTAGTCATGTTTTGTGTAGTTATTGGACTCTTTTGTTTCTGGCTTTTTTTGAACCAATTTTTTCGTCAGTTTTTAAGGTTTATTTTTTTCGTGTCGTAATTTCCGGCTTGTAGCGCAAACCTGTTTTTAAGCCACGCCCACAACACAAGGATAGGGCGGATCGATACTCTTTAGTTTCTGGCTTTTCACTCCCCTGTCTTGTTTCCATGATTACCCATTAGTTCCACCTGTTCCACGTTTGGACTCATTGTGCACTCTTGTTTGTCACCATAGCAACCCATTAGTTTTCACCTGTCACGTCACACACCTGTTTCACGTTTTGAGTCACGCACCTTAATCAACTTTAATTTTTGGTATTCGTTTTGTCAAGGTCGGGCCGATTTTTACAAATAAATTATTTAAAATCACCATTTAGCCATCAATTGACACTGTTAAAACATGATGTCATCATGTCAAAGCTTCAGGTTGTACTCCTCAGTAAGTAAATAAGTAACATGCATTCATAAAAGCACCTTTCACAGACACAGGTCGAATTTTAGAAATGACACGCTATATAAAAGAGACTGCAAAATTACGACCACATCACACCAGTTCTCAAAACCCTTCACTGGTTTCCTGTTCCACTCAGGATAGAATACAAAGTCTCCCTACTAACCCACCAGTGCCTCCATGGAAATGCCCCCCTCTACCTCAAAGAACTACTAAAAAAATAAATAAATAAATAAAAAGCTAATAAAAACAAATAAAAATAAAAACTATGCATACATCTAAAAATAGGCTTTTTTTTTTTTTTTTAAAAAGAAGGGTTTTTAATCCTTTTATAAAAACATCCACAGTCTGTGGTGCCCTCAGGTGGTCAGGGAGAGTGTTCCACAGACTGGTAGCGGCGGAGCAGAAAGCCCGGTCTCCCATTTTCCGTAGCTTTGTCCTCGGAGGTTGGAGGAGGTTAGTCAGTAGCTCCGCCGCTACCAGTCTGTGGAACACTCTCCCTGACCACCTGAGGGCACCACAGACTGTGGATGCTTTTAAAAAAAGCATCCACAGTCTTCACGACGCCTCAGTGCCACCAGTCGCAGCTTCACGACGCCAAGTGCCGCCAGTCGCAGCTTCACGACGCCAAGTGCCGCCAGTCGCAGCTTCACGACGCCAAGTGCCGCCAGTCGCAGCTTCACGACGCCAAGTGCCGCCAGTCGCAGCTTCACGACACCAAGACCCGCCATGCCAAGACCAAGACCCGCCATGCCAAGACCAAGACCCGCCATGCCAAGACCAAGACCCGCCATGCCAAGACCAAGACCAAGACCAAGACCCGCCATGCCAAGACCAAGACCCGCCATGCCAAGACCAAGACCCGCCATGCCAAGACCCGCCATGCCAAGACCAAGACCCGCCATGCCAAGACCAAGACCCACGCCGAGCTTCGCCGCCTGACGCGCCACGCCGAGCTTCGCCGAGCTTCGCCGCCTGACTCACCACGCCGAGCTTCCACGCCTGCCTTCCTCCTCGTCGGCCACGGATATGGCCGCTACCTGGTCGCCCGCCACGCCAAGTGCGCCCACCTCCCAGTCGGCCACGAATGTGGCCATTCCCTGGGCGTCCGCCTCGCCTGCTGCAGCGGCGTTCCACTCGCCGCCGCCACCTAACTCTGCCCCGGTGGATACGGGGACACGTGGTCTGGCGACCCACCGCCATGTCCCCCTCCCGCCCTCCCATGACTTTTGTTAAGTTTTTTTTCTGGTATCTGTCCTTGAGGGAGGGGCTCTGTCATGTCTGTATTATCATGTTTTGTTTTAAGTCATGTTTTGTTTAGTTTCTGTCTTTTCACTCCCTTGTCTGGTCACCATAGCAACCATTAGTTTTCACCTGTCACGTCACGCACCTGTGTCACGTTTTGAGTCACGCACCTGTTTTCACTAATCATGTCCATAGTATTTAAGTTGATTCATTTTCTGTTGTTCGGCCTGACGACCTCACAACACATTTATGCGCTGTTCATGCCTCTAACTCCTTTTCATGTCCATCGTTCACGCTGCTCCTTTTTTGTCCATGCCAAGTAAGTTTTCTTTATTCAAGCCATAGTTTGCAAGTTTCGTTTAATTGTTCATAGCTTATTCTCCGCCACTGTGCGCGCTTTTTGTTTGATCCTTTTTTTGTATTTATAGTCTTTAAATAAATCATGTACCTTCATTCCCGTCTCGCCCGTGCCAACTTTCCGTTGCATCCCGGAAAAGTTAACCCCCAGGACCAAGTCTTGACAAAAAACCTTTCTTTTAAAAAAAAATCTATTTTTAGAAATATGCATACTAGTTCTAGCTATTAGGCTGTTCTAGTTTTTATTTTTTTTAATTTGTATTATCTTTTTATTTATTTATTCATTTATTTATTTTAGTATTTTTTGTATACACTGTAGCACTTTGAGGTTGTTTACTCAATGTAAAGTGCTTTTTACAAATAAAATCTATTATTATTATTATTATTATTAAGAGGCCAATATAAATATACAATATAAAAACACCACATACAAATCAAAGAGTAGCTAATTAATAACCTGAATTAGTCCCAAGTTTGAAGGTATCAAGAGTCTTTTCTCGTATACTCGACTGTTATTGAGGCATTTCAGCCATTTGACATGACAGAAAAAGTGCTGCCGCACTCAATTCAGCAGACAAAAAAAATGTACCGTATTTTCCGCACCATAAGGCGCCCTGGGTTATAAGCCGCGCCTTCAATGAACGGCATATTTCAAAACTTTGTCCACCTATAAGCCGCCCCCGTGTTGTAAGCCGCATCTAACTGCGCTAAAGGAATGTCAAAAAACAGTCAAATAGGTCAGTCAAACTTTAATAATATATTAAAAACCAGCGTGATGTGGGCGCGCATGGAGTCGTATATCAACATGGACGGAGCTGCGTGAAAAAAGCCACCCGGCCTCTTCGCGTAAACTTAAACTTACCTTAACCACTCGCTCATCTTTTCTTCATCCATCCCTTCGAGTTAGCTTTTATGATGACGCCGGCTGGAAAGGTCTCTTTTGGCAAGGACTTCCTTTTGAATATCACCATGGGTGGAAGTTTCTGGCCATTAGCATGGCAAGCTAGAACCACAGTGAAGGATGACTTCTCATTCCCTGTGGTGCGAATATTCACCGTACGTGCTCCCGTTGTATCCACAGTGCGGTTCACAGGAATATCAGTTGCTGTGAAATAGTAATCCGTGTGCGGATGGAGAGATTGCGTCTTTTCATGAACCGGATCCCTGTCGCTTAGTAGGAGCCATTTTGTGGTCTTTACAGATGTAAACACACAAAGGAAATGAAACGTACGGTAATATCCGCGCGCTTTTTCTTCTTCCACGCGGGCGGGTGGTTGCTTACAGTAGAAGAAGAAGCGCTTCCTGTTCTATGGGGGCGGGTGCTTACCTTGGCGGTTGCTTGCGTAGAAGAAGAAGCGCTTCCTGTTCTACCGGGAAAAATGATGGCGGCTGTTTACCGTAGTTGCGAGATCGAAACTTTATGAAAATGAATCGTAATATTAATCCATATATAAAGCGCACCGGGTTATAAGGTGCACTGTCAGCTTTTGAGTAAATTTGTGGTTTTTAGGTGCGCCTTATAGTGCGGAAAATACGGTATATATCAGAAACAATGCAAGAAAAAAAAAGGTTTTATAAGCATTCATCATCACCGGCCAGACGGGCTCACCCCGGGGCCGCGAGTGAGGATGTCATTTCTCACGGCCTCTTGGAAAACACAATATACAAACGCCGCTCTCAGGCGGGACCACCTAGCAGGCGCCAGTCAGCACTCACCAATCACCACGTCAAGCATTCCTAGAAAAAAAAAAGCTGCTGCAAAATAAACAGCCTGAACACGGAGTGTCATGCAGGACCTTTGTGTACTTGGACAATAAACACACCTGAGGAGGATTTCTATGTGTGGTCTCAATATTGTTCTCCATGTGTGTCATCTACAGTTGTACGCTATACCTGGTACTAGCATTGTATCGCGGTACTAATGAATTAAAAATGTACCGGTTCCCCATATATATATATATATATATATATATATATATATATGTATGTGTGGGGAAAAAAAATCACAAGACTATTTCATCTCTACAGGCCTGTTTCATGAGGGGGGGTACCCTCAATCGTCAGGAGATTTTAATGGGAGCATTCGCATACCATGGTTTATATAGGGCACAGAGTGGGTGGGTACAGGCTGGCCTAGGGGCGTGGTGATTGGCTCATGTGTTACCTAGGAGGTGTTTCCGTCTATGGCGGCATGTTGTTACAATTTCGCTGCGCTTGTTGAGGGATGACAGGTCTGGACGGTAAATAATAAACAGTTTCTCTTTCAAGCATAGGTTGCATCTTTTATTACCACTATTGTAAGGTGTGCTGGATGCAAGAATTTGCCATGTTATTGAATATTCAACATTATTGTCTTTGAGGTCCCAAATGTGTTTGCTGAGTTCTGTGGTATTTCGCAGGTTTTTGTTCCTGAAAGAAGCCTTGTGATTGTTCCATCTGGTTTTAAACTCTCCCTCGGTTAATCCTACATATGTGTCGGATGTGTTAATGTCCTTGCGTATTACCTTAGATTGGTAGACAGCTGATGTTTGTAAGCACCCCCCGTTGAGGGGGCAATCAGGTTTCTTTCGACAATTACATCCTTTGTTGGTTTTGGAGTCGCTCTGTCTGAGGGCCGACGGCTCATTTGCAATTGTTTTGTTGTGGTTTGAGATGATTTGTCGTATATTGTTCATGCATCTGAACCTTGGTATTTACCGTGATGACGGACTGGCAGTGTGTCGCGCCTCGCCAAGGAGCAGCGAGAATACCAAGAAGCGCATATGCCAAATTTTCAAAGAGAACGGCCTACGGATCACGATTGAAGCCAACAAGCAAACCGTCAACTTCCTTGACGTCACTTTCAACCTGAGAAATAACAGCTACCAACCATTCACGAAACCCAACACAACACTCCAATACGTGCATCATGACAGCAACCACCCACCCACCACCACGAAAAGAATACCTACCGGAATCAATAAAAGGCTATCGATGCTGTCATCTAGCAAAGCTGAATTTGACCAAGCAACCCCCCCGTACCAAAAAGCCCTTGATGAAAGCGGATACAATTTCACCCTCACCTATGAACCCACGTCAGGAAACCAGCCAAAAAAGAACAGAAAACGGAACGACATCATCTGGTACAACCCCCCATACAGCAAAAACGTCTCAACGAACATTGGACACAAATTCCTCAATCTGATTGACAAACACTTTCCCAAAGACAACATCCTAAGAAAAGTATTCAACAAGAACAACATTAAATGGAGCTACAGCTGCATGAACAATATACGACAAATCATCTCAAACCACAACAAAACAATTGCAAATGAGCCGTCGGCCCTCAGACAGAGCGACTCCAAAACCAACAAAGGATGTAATTGTCGAAAGAAACCTGATTGCCCCCTCAACGGGGGGTGCTTACAAACGTTAGTTGTCTACCAATCTAAGGTAATACGCAAGGACATTAACACATCCGACACATATGTAGGATTAACCGAGGGAGAGTTTAAAACCAGATGGAACAATCACAAGGCTTCTTTCAAGAACCAAAACCTGCGGAATACCACAGAACTCAGCAAACACATTTGGGACCTCAAAGACAATAATGTTGAATATTCAATAACATGGCAAATTCTTGCATCCAGCACACCTTACAATAGTGGTAATAAAAGATGCAACCTATGCTTGAAAGAGAAACTGTTTATTATTTACCGTCCAGACCTGTCATCCCTCAACAAGCGCAGCGAAATTGTAACAACATGCCGCCATAGACGGAAACACCTCCTAGGTAACACATGAGCCAATCACCACGCCCCTACGCCAGCCTATACCCACCCACTCTGTGCCCTATATAAACCATGGTATGCGAATGCTTCCATTAAAATCTCATGATGATTGAGGGTACCCCTCATGAAACAGGCCTGTAGAGATGAAATAGTCTTGTGATTTTTTTCCCACACATACATATATATATATATATATATATATATATATATATATATATATAATAGGCATGACAACACGTCGTAGTGACATTGCTGGTTTTAGGAGCAGAGGAGCATGTTTGGCAGCGCACACACACAGAGTACTTACAAGCAGACACAGATTGTGGACAGAAAAGGGAGAATGGACGCATTTTGGTGTAAAAAGTAAAGATAAAGGTGAAGTTATAACACTGAAACACCCTCAGGAAGAGCTGTGTTAAGACATGGCTAGTGTTTTAGCTACTCCTAAATCACTAATCCTGGTCTCCATGGCGACAAATAAAGTAATACAAGTACCATTATCACTGGAGGACAAGGAATAGCTAAACATGCTTCACTACACACAGTAGGAGGATACATTAGCTCACCGGCGTGACAATATAAACAAATATGTTGGGTGGATCTCAGTGACGTGCAGTCACTAGAGGCAGGTGAGGCGGGGCCTCACCTGCCATCATGGAAAGAAAACAAAATTAAAAAGAAAAATATATATATTAAATTGTTAAATGTATCCAGTGATTATACTATAAATTTATTTTCCATTTAACTTCACCAGTTTTAGATTATTTTTATTCAAAATCCCTGAATTTTCACATTTGCCGTTCAAATACTGAGAAGAGACGGTGCGGTGAACAGCAGCCAGTTGAGGCACGTCACTCAGTGCCTCAACATGGATTGCGGACTCGGCTAACTGCTGGCCTGCTGTGCAGTGAGACCGTATTGTTATATGAACTATATTATACATTTCCATAGTTTAGTTAGCTGAGGTATATAATGTACAGTGTATTTTGTCACGTTCAAACACTGAGGACGTCTATTAAACAAGACAAAAGGCAAGGAATCAAACAGAGACAGAATTCAATTTGGACTCAATATTGAGGAGAGACATGGCCACTGCACTCTCTGTACAGTCCTGCACCCCGCTCTGACGAAGAAGGTTTTCGTCACCTCCTTTATTCAGATGTTCAATGTTCACGCACCAACACATGTCACAGCAGGAATGGGGAGTATGTAAAACAGTCATTGTTTTCGGTCGCTTTGAAGTCCAAGAAGAGGATTTCTCGGGCTTTGGCTCTTCCTGGATCCAGCTGGGGCAGGTGTTGGAGGACAATGGATAACCCCTCCCCTCTCCTGACCACAGTGACTTCAAGAGGGCAGCGGGTCGTAAACAGCGTTGACCTCGGTCACCAAACAGTTGGAAGAGAGTTTGTGAAATACTTCAGAGAGAGTTCGTTTAACACTTCAAAGAGAGTTCCTCTGGAAGTTGAGCAGATCCTCCCATCTGTCCGTGTTGAAATCACAGCGGCGTTTCACGAGCCTTCTTCCTCTTGTTAGGCCTCGAAAGACAGCATTCATAATACAACGTTTCTTTTGTGATAACTTACAAACAATTATTCCAACAGTATTTTGTCAACAACTGTATGTGTGTAACGTATTTCTTGTGCTGAGCGATCATAAAACTGCTGCAAAAGACGCACTGGCTGAGGCTCGCCTCCTGCACCCCCGCCGTAGAATTTGCACCCCCTGACGGGAGTGTTGTATCAACTAAAGCCCACACTTAAACTTTCCACGTGCAAGATTGAATCTATTTAAAAAAGTTATTTCATAAGAAGCCAAAAAGTGCAAAAACAATAATGTTCATGTTGGAGGAGTTGTGAATGACTGCAGGGCCACAACATTAGGTACACCTGCAGACTGCAGGTGTACCTAATTCACAACTCCTCCAACACCAACATTATTGTTTTTGCACTTTTTGGCTTCTTATTAAATGACTTTTGTAACCTATTTTCATGGGCTTTCCTCTTTGTGATGTTAAGTTCCTGTTATGCGCTGTTATACAGTATATGCCTTGAGCTCTTATTTTGAAGGCGCTAAGAGCAAAAGTGATGACACGTTGCGGAGATTTTTGAAAGAAGGTAAATAAAGTGGTCCTTGTGTAAACTGGAGCCTCCGTGTTTGTTATTTTGTAGTTTCATACAGTATAGGCCACATTTATAAACCCTCGGTTACACTTTTTTAAATAGATTCAATCTTGCACGTGGAAAGTTTAAGTGAGGGCTTTAGTTGCGGCGCATGGACTTAATTTATAAGTAAAGGTAAGAACATAATAACGTTTTTTTTATTAAATGTGCTTTTTTGTGTGCTACAGTTTGTATGTGTAAAGTTAAAGTTAAGTTAAAGTAGCAATGATTGTCACACACACACTAGGTGTGGTGAAATTTGTCCTCTGCATTTGACCCATCCCCTTGATCACCCCCTGGGAGGTGAGGGGAGCAGTGGGCAGCAGCGGCGCCGCGCCCGGGAATAATTTTTGGTGATTTAACCCCCAATTCCAAGCCTTGATGCTGAGTGGCAAGCAGGGAAGAATGCTGGTATGAGCTTTTAAACATAACCCGTTAACTGCTGCCAATCAAATGGTGAATAAGATACTCTTTAGGGTTCATATGTTTGTAAATGTGACTGTGATGAAGTCAGTGCCTCACCAGCCATCAACCTCACCGCACGTCACTGGGATCTACACCTGACATCCACTGTAATGATACCAAGTACAAGAGCGTATCTAGTCGATACTACTATGATTACATCTTTTTTATTTTTTTTATTCTTATTATATTCATAAAGTCAGTAAATACGTCCCTGGACACATGAGGACTTTGAATATGACCAATGTATGATCCTGTAAAAAAAATTTTTTACCTAGAAAATCATTTTTTACCTTGAAAATCATTTTTAACTTTGAAAAAAAAATTGTACCTTGAAAAAAATGTTTTACCTTAAAAAAAATTTTTACCTTGAAAATCATTTTTTACCTTGAAAAAAAAAAATTTACCTTGAAAATCATTTTTTACCTTGAAAATCATTTTTTACCTTGAAAATCATTTTTTACATTGAAAAAAAAATTTTACCCTGAAAATTTTTTTTTACCTTGAAAAATTTGTTTTACCTTGAAAATAATTTTTTACCTTGAAAGACATTTTTAACCTTGAAAAAATGTTTTACCTTGAAACATTTTTTTTACCATAAAAATTTTTTTTAACTAGAAAATCATTTTTTACCTTGAAAATCATTTTTAACCTTGAAAAAAAAATTTTACCTTGAAAATTTTTTTTACCTACAAAATCATCATTTACCTTGAAAATCATTTTTAACCTTGAAAACTAAATTTTACCTTGGAAATGTTTTTTTACCATGAAAACTATTTTTACCTTGAAAATCATTTTTTACCTTGAAAATCATTTTTTACATTGAAAAAAAAATTTTATCTTGAAAAATTTTTTTTACCTTGAAAATCATTAATTACCTTGAAAATAATTTTTTTACCTTGGAAATCATTTTTTACATTGAAAAAAAAAATTGACCTTGAAAATCATTAATTACCTTGAAAATAATTTTTTTACCTTGGAAATAATTTTTTACATTGAAAAAAAAAATTTACCTTGAAAACATTTTTTTACCTTGAAAATCATTTTTTACCTACTATGATTACATCTTTTTTATTTTTTTTATTCGTATTATATTCATAAAGTCAGTAAATACGTCCCTGGACACATGAGGACTTTGAATATGACCAATGTATGATCCTGTAAAAAAAATTTTTTACCTAGAAAATCATTTTTTACCTTGAAAATCATTTTTAACTTTGAAAAAAAAATTGTACCTTGAAAAAAATGTTTTACCTTAAAACATTTTTTTACCTTGAAAATCATTTTTTACCTTGAAAAAAAAATTTTACCTTGAAAATCATTTTTTACCTTGAAAATCATTTTTTACCTTGAAAATCATTTTTTACATTGAAAAAAATTTTTTACCCTGAAAATTTTTTTTTACCTTGAAAAATTTGTTTTACCTTGAAAATAATTTTTTACCTTGAAAGACATTTTTAACCTTGACATTTTTTTTTTACCTTGAAACATTTTTTTTACCATAAAATTTTTTTTTAACTAGAATATAATTTTTACCTTGAAAATCATTTTTAACCTTGAAAAAAAAATTTTACCTAGAAAATTTTTTTTTACCTAGAAAATCATCATTTACCTTGAAAATCATTTTTTACCTAGAAAATCATCATTTACCTTGAAAATCATTTTTAACCTTGAAAACTAAATTTTACCTTGAACATTTTTGTTTTACCTTGAAAACTATTTTTACCTTGAAAATCATTTTTTACCTTGAAAATCATTTTTTACATTGAAAACATTTTTTTATCTTGAAAATTTTTTTTTACCTTGAAAATTTTTTTTTACCTTGAAAATCATTTATTACCTTGAAAATCATTTTTTACCTTGGAAATCATTTTTTACATTGAAAAAAAAATTTTACCTTGAAAATTTTTTTTTACCTAGAAAATCATCATTTACCTTGAAAATCATTTTTAACCTTGAAAACTAAATTTTACCTTGATAGTTTTTTTTTACCTTGAAAACTATTTTTACCTTGAAAATCATTTTTTACCTTGAAAATCATTTTTTACATTGAAAAATGTTTTTTATCTTGAAACATTTTTTTTTACCTTGAAAAATTTTTTTTACCTTGAAAATCATTAATTACCTTGAAAATATTTTTTTTTACCTTGGAAATCATTTTTTACATTGAAAAAAAAAATTTACCTTGAAAACATTTTTTTACCTTGAAAATCATTTTTTACCTTGAAACATTTTTCGTTGTAGCTCTGTCTACTTTTGTTCACTCTGCTCATGTCATATTTCCTTCGTGTCACAGTAAGTGTTTTTGTTTCTTGTCCACAGTTAGCATTTTTGCTATTTTAGTTCATAGCCAAGTTTGTTCGTCGCCTTGTGCGCGCCTTTTGTTGTTACCCTTTTGTTTGTTTTTTTGCCATAGTGTTTAATTAAATCATGTTTTCCCGCACAATGCCTTCCGCATTCTCTGCATCTTGGGGTTTGTCACCAACAAACTCTGACAATTTTTCTATCATTAAAAAATGAAAATGGGTCTCACAGACCCGAACACCACACGAGGGTTAAAGCCTTGATGCTGAGTGCCAAGCAGGGAAGAATGCTGGTATGAGCTTTTAAACATAACCCGTTAACTGCTGCCAATCAAATGGTGAATAAGATACTCTTTAGGGTTCATATGTTTGTAAATCTGACTGTGATGAAGTCAGTGCCTCACCAGCCATCAACCTCACCGCACGTCACTGGGATCTACACCTGACATCCACTGTAATGATACCAAGTACAAGAGCGTATCTAGTTGATACTACTATGATTGCATCTTTTTTATTTTTTTTATTCTTATTATATTCATAAAGTCAGTAAATACGTCCCTGGACACATGAGGACTTTGAATATGACCAATGTATGATCCTGTAAAAAAAATTTTTTTACCTAGAAAATCATTTTTTACCTTGAAAATCATTTTTAACTTTGAAAAAAAAATTGTACCTTGAAAAAAATGTTTTACCTTAAAAAAATGTTTTACCTTGAAAATCATTTTTTACCTTGAAAAAAAAAAATTTACCTTGAAAATCATTTTTTACCTTGAAAATCATTTTTTACCTTGAAAATCATTTTTTACATTGAAAAAAAAATTTTACCCTGAAAATTTTTTTTTACCTTGAAAAGTTTGTTTTACCTTGAAAATAATTTTTTACCTTGAAAGACATTTTTAACCTTGAAATTTTTTTTTACCTTGAAACATTTTTTTTACCATAACATTTTTTTTAACTAGAAAATCGTTTTTTACCTTGAAAATCATTTTTAACCTTGAAAAAAAAATTTTACCTAGAAAATTTTTTTTTACCTAGAAAATCATCATTTACCTTGAAAATCATTTTTTACCTAGAAAATCATCATTTACCTTGAAAATCATTTTTAACCTTGAAAACTAAATTTTACCTTGAACATTTTTGTTTTACCTTGAAAACTATTTTTACCTTGAAAATCATTTTTTACCTTGAAAATCATTTTTTACATTGAAAACATTTTTTTATCTTGAAAAATTTTTTTTACCTTGAAAATTTTTTTTTACCTTGAAAATCATTTATTACCTTGAAAATCATTTTTTACCTTGGAAATCATTTTTTACATTGAAAAAAAAATTTTACCTTGAAATTTTTTTTTACCTAGAAAATCATCATTTACCTTGAAAATCATTTTTAACCTTGAAAACTAAATTTTACCTTGAAATTTTTTTTTTTACCTTGAAAATCATTTATTACCTTGAAAATCATTTTTTACCTTGAAAATCATTTTTTACATTGAAAAAAAAATTTTATCTTGAAAATTTTTTTTTTACCTTGAAAATCATTTATTACCTTGAAAATAATTTTTTACCTTGGAAATCATTTTTTACATTGAAAAAAATGTTTTACCTTGAACATTTTTTCGTTGTAGCTCTGTCTACTTTTGTTCACTCTGCTCATGTCATAGTTCCTTCGTGTCACAGTAAGTGTTTTTGTTTCTTGTCCACAGTTAGCATTTTTGCTATTTTAGTTCATAGCCAAGTTTGTTCGTCGCCTTGTGCGCGCCTTTTGTTGTTACCCTTTTGTTTGTTTTTTTGCCATAGTGTTTAATTAAATCATGTTTTCCCGCACAATGCCTTCCGCATTCTCTGCATCTTGGGGTTTGTCACCAACAAACTCTGACAATTTTTCTATCATTAAAAAATGAAAATGGGTCTCACAGACCCGAACACCACACGAGGGTTAAAGCCTTGATGCTGAGTGCCAAGCAGGGAAGAATGCTGGTATGAGCTTTTAAACATAACCCGTTAACTGCTGCCAATCAAATGGTGAATAAGATACTCTTTAGGGTTCATATGTTTGTAAATCTGACTGTGATGAAGTCAGTGCCTCACCAGCCATCAACCTCACCGCACGTCACTGGGATCTACACCTGACATCCACTGTAATGATACCAAGTACAAGAGCGTATCTAGTTGATACTACTATGATTGCATCTTTTTTATTTTTTTTATTCTTATTATATTCATAAAGTCAGTAAATACGTCCCTGGACACATGAGGACTTTGAATATGACCAATGTATGATCCTGTAAAAAAAATTTTTTTACCTAGAAAATCATTTTTTACCTTGAAAATCATTTTTAACTTTGAAAAAAAAATTGTACCTTGAAAAAAATGTTTTACCTTAAAAAAATGTTTTACCTTGAAAATCATTTTTTACCTTGAAAAAAAAAAATTTACCTTGAAAATCATTTTTTACCTTGAAAATCATTTTTTACCTTGAAAATCATTTTTTACATTGAAAAAAAAATTTTACCCTGAAAATTTTTTTTTACCTTGAAAAGTTTGTTTTACCTTGAAAATAATTTTTTACCTTGAAAGACATTTTTAACCTTGAAATTTTTTTTTACCTTGAAACATTTTTTTTACCATAACATTTTTTTTAACTAGAAAATCGTTTTTTACCTTGAAAATCATTTTTAACCTTGAAAAAAAAATTTTACCTAGAAAATTTTTTTTTACCTAGAAAATCATCATTTACCTTGAAAATCATTTTTTACCTAGAAAATCATCATTTACCTTGAAAATCATTTTTAACCTTGAAAACTAAATTTTACCTTGAACATTTTTGTTTTACCTTGAAAACTATTTTTACCTTGAAAATCATTTTTTACCTTGAAAATCATTTTTTACATTGAAAACATTTTTTTATCTTGAAAAATTTTTTTTACCTTGAAAATTTTTTTTTACCTTGAAAATCATTTATTACCTTGAAAATCATTTTTTACCTTGGAAATCATTTTTTACATTGAAAAAAAAATTTTACCTTGAAATTTTTTTTTACCTAGAAAATCATCATTTACCTTGAAAATCATTTTTAACCTTGAAAACTAAATTTTACCTTGAAATTTTTTTTTTTACCTTGAAAATCATTTATTACCTTGAAAATCATTTTTTACCTTGAAAATCATTTTTTACATTGAAAAAAAAATTTTATCTTGAAAATTTTTTTTTTACCTTGAAAATCATTTATTACCTTGAAAATAATTTTTTACCTTGGAAATCATTTTTTACATTGAAAAAAATGTTTTACCTTGAACATTTTTTCGTTGTAGCTCTGTCTACTTTTGTTCACTCTGCTCATGTCATAGTTCCTTCGTGTCACAGTAAGTGTTTTTGTTTCTTGTCCACAGTTAGCATTTTTGCTATTTTAGTTCATAGCCAAGTTTGTTCGTCGCCTTGTGCGCGCCTTTTGTTGTTACCCTTTTGTTTGTTTTTTTGCCATAGTGTTTAATTAAATCATGTTTTCCCGCACAATGCCTTCCGCATTCTCTGCATCTTGGGGTTTGTCACCAACAAACTCTGACAATTTTTCTATCATTAAAAAATGAAAATGGGTCTCACAGACCCGAACACCACACGAGGGTTAAAGCCTTGATGCTGAGTGCCAAGCAGGGAAGAATGCTGGTATGAGCTTTTAAACATAACCCGTTAACTGCTGCCAATCAAATGGTGAATAAGATACTCTTTAGGGTTCATATGTTTGTAAATCTGACTGTGGTGAAGTCAGTGCCTCACCAGCCATCAACCTCACCGCACGTCACTGGGATCTACACCTGACATCCACTGTAATGATACCAAGTACAGGAGCGCATCTAGTCGATACTACTATTTATTTTTATTTTTATTCAGTCAGTAAATATGTCCCTGGACACATGATGACTTTGAATATGACCAATGTATGATCCTGTAACTACTTGGTATCAGATCGATACCTAAATGTGTGGTATCATCCAAAACTAATGTCAAGTATCAAAGAAGAGAAGAATAAGTGATTATTACATTTTAACAGAAGTGTAGATAGAACATGTTAAAACAGAAAATAAGCAGATATAAACAGTAAATGAACAACTAGAATAATAATCCATTTTATACAGTTTGTCCCTCATAATGTGTACAAAATAATAGGTGTATAAATGACACAATATGTTACTGCATAGACTAATTAGGAGTCTTTGTTTGTTTACTTCCTACTAAAAGACAAGTTGACTATTTTATTTAAGGACTAAATGACAATAATAAACATATGTTTCATAAACACTAAGATTTTTTTGTTACAATAAAGCCAATTTTTTTGTGGTCCTCTTTATTTAGAAAGGCATCAACGTATCGACATATTGGTATCATGATAACTCTAGTGTCATCTCAGAACAATGTGGCATTGATCAATACATCTGGGTTTTAAGTCACGGATAAATCAGGTGTTTCTGTGAAATTCAGGTAAAGGACATAAAATGAGCATTGCCTCTATTTCAAGGAATGTGAGTCAGTGAGTCTCAGTTTGGAAAATTAATTAGTTGTATAATTTTTGTCAGGCTTGCCCCTGACAATTTGGTTGTGTTTTAGTTTTTCCTCTGTGTGTGTGTAGTATTTCCTGTCAGCGCTCTTGTTTTGGTTCTGTTTCCTGTTTGTCTCCCTGAGTGCTGTGTCCCCTGAGCTGTGGCTGATTGGCACCTGGCCACACCTGGTGTCAATCAGCCAGCTGCTATTTATACCTGCCCTGCCCTCCAGTCACTGCTGGATTATTGTCATTGTCATTGTCGCTAATACTTGTTGTCACTACTACCTATCATTTTTTACATTGAAAACATTTTTTTACCTTGAAACATTTTTTTTTACCTAGAAAATCATTTTTTACCTTGAAAATCATTTTTAACTTTGAAAAAAAATTGTACTTTGAAAACAATTTTTTACCTTAAAATTTTTTTTTACCTTGAAAATCATTTTTTACCTTGAAAAAAAATGTTTACCTTGAAAATAATTTTTTACCTTGAAAATCATTTTTTACATTGAAAAAAAAAATTTACCGTGAACATTTTTTTTTACCTTGAAAATCATTTTTTACCTTGAAAGACATTTTTAACCTTGAAATTTTTTTTTACCTTGAAACATTTTTTTACCATAAAAATTTTTTTTAACTAGAAAATCATTTTTTACCTTGAAAATCATTTTTAACCTTGAAAAAAAAATGTTACCTTGAAATTTTTTTTTACCTAGAAAATCATCATTTACCTTAAAAATCATTTTTTACCTTGAAAATCATTTTTTACCTTGAAAAAAAAATGTTACCTTGAAAATCATTTTTTACCTTGAAAATCATTTTTTACATTGAAAAAAATTTTTTACCCTGAAAAATTTTTTTTACCTTGAAAAATTTGTTTTACCTTGAAAATCATTTTTTACCTTGAAAGACATTTTTAACCTTGAAAATTGTTTTTACCTTGAAACATTTTTTTTACCATAAAACATTTTTTTAACTAGAAAATCATTTTTTACCTTGAAAATCATTTTTTACATTGAAAAAAAAATTTTCAGCGTAAAATTTTTTTTTCAATGTAAAAAATGATTTTCAAGGTAAAAAATGATTTTCAAGGTAACATTTTTTTTTTCAAGGTAAAAAATGATATTCAAGGTAAAAAATGATTTTCAAGGTAAAAAATGATTTTCTAGTTAAAACAATTTTTTTTACCTTGAAAAATTTGTTTTTACCTTGAAAAATTTGTTTTACCTTGAAAATCATTTTTTACCTTGAAAATCATTTTTTACATTGAAAAAAAAATTTTACCCTGAAAAATTTTTTTTACCTTGAAAAATTTGTTTTACCTTGAAAATCATTTTTTACCTTGAAAGACATTTTTAACCTTGAAAAAATGTTTTACCTTGAAACATTTTTTTTACCATAAATTTTTTTTACCTAGAAAATCATCATTTACCTTGAAAATCATTTTTAACCTTGAAAACTAAATTTTACCTTGAAAATTTTTTTTTTACCTTGAAAACTATTTTTACCTTGAAAATCATTTTTTACCTTGAAAATCATTTTTTACCTTGAAAATCTTTTTTTACATTGAAAAAAAAATTTTACCCTGAAAAATTTTTTTTACCTTGAAAAATTTGTTTTACCTTGAAAATAATTTTTTACCTTGAAAGACATTTTTAACCTTGAAATTTTTTTTTACCTTGAAACATTTTTTTTACCATAAAATTTTTTTTTAACTAGAAAATCATTTTTTTACCTTGAAAATCATTTTTAACCTTGAAAAAAAAATTTTACCTTGAAAATTTTTTTTACCTAGAAAATCATCATTTACCTTGAAAATCATTTTTAACCTTGAAAACTAAATTTTACCTTGAACATTTTTGTTTTACCTTGAAAACTATTTTTACCTTGAAAATCATTTTTTACCTTGAAAATCATTTTTTACATTGAAAAAATTTTTTTATCTTGAAAATTTTTTTTTACCTTGAAAATTTTTTTTTACCTTGAAAATCATTTATTACCTTGAAAATAATTTTTTACCTTGGAAATCATTTTTTACATTGAAAAAAAATTTTTACCTTGAAAATTTTTTTTTACCTAGAAAATCATCATTTACCTTGAAAATCATTTTTAACCTTGAAAACTAAATTTTACCTTGAACATTTTTGTTTTACCTTGAAAACTATTTTTACCTTGAAAATCATTTTTTACCTTGAAAATCATTTTTTACATTGAAAAATTTTTTTTATCTTGAAAAATTTTTTTTACCTTGAAAATTTTTTTTTACCTTGAAAATCATTTATTACCTTGAAAATCATTTTTTACCTTGAAAATCATTTTTAACCTTGAAAAAAAAATTTTACCTTGAAAATTTTTTTTACCTAGAAAATCATCATTTACCTTGAAAATCATTTTTAACCTTGAAAACTAAATTTTACCTTGGAAAAAATGTTTTACCATGAAAACTATTTTTACCTTGAAAATCATTTTTTACCTTGAAAATCATTTTTTACATTGAAAAAAAAAATGTATCTTGAAAAATTTTTTTTACCTTGAAAATCATTTATTACCTTGAAAATAATTTTTTACCTTGGAAATCATTTTTTACATTGAAAAAAAACGTTACCTTGAAAAATGTTTTTTACCTTGAAAATCATTTTTACCTTGAAAATGTTTTCGTTGTAGCTCTGTCTACTTTTGTTCACTCTGCTCATGTCATAGTTCCTTCGTGTCCCAGTAAGTGTTTTTGTTTCTTGTCCAGAGTTAGCATTTTTGCTATTTTAGTTCATAGCCAAGTTTGTTCGTCGCCTTTTGTTGTTACCCTTTTGTTTGTTTTTTTGCCATAGTGTTTAATTAAATCATGTTTTCCCGCACAATGCCTTCCGCCTTCTCTGCATCTTGGGGTTTGTCACCAACAAACTCTGACAATTTTTCTATCATTAAAAAATGAAAATGGGTCTCACAGACCCGAACACCACACAAGGGTTAAAGCCAAGGTACAAACTGGGATTGTGGCGTAGTAGTGATTATTTTTTGTTCAATTTCCACAGGACTCTTCTGTGTTATCCGTTGAAACCTTTCTATGCTCAGTGGCCACTTCCCTGGTATGTCCGATACGGCGAGGTAAGTCTGATCAAGTGAGGCGTCGTCTTGTCCGAGTTTAAGAACGGAACGTAATGCAATATACGTTGAACTCCCGAGGATGAAAACTGTCGAACGTTCTGTTTTCCTTCTCCAAGAGGAACTACGCACCTGTGAGCGTGACAAGCTAAGTCAAGGCAAGTCTGATTCTGTAATATCATCGTTTGACTTATTGTGTTCCGAGCCCTCCTCGGCGCGCTCGTCTTTCATTCTGTTATGACAGTGATTCTGAAAGCATTTCCTCTCTCTCTTTTGTATCCGTCTTGCAAGCCGTGACAGGAATGGGAGGTTTTTTGTGAAGCCGAGACGCATAACTTTAGAAGCTGAACTTTATTCCTGCGACTGCACACTTCACACAGTACATAGGAATGGGAATCTCGAACCGTAGGTCAGATCTACCCGACTGACGGCCCGCTAGCACTGATGTGCAACCTACTTGGGAAATATAGTAAGCTAAGTTGCAAGTTACTCTCCATTAAATGTGGCTAAGCTACACAGGAAGCTTAGCTACTTCACCCAAATAGGCTTGTTGAAGCCATTCCAACTGGGGTGCTCATGTACGCAGTACTCCCACCGGCCCACAGGGGGCAAAAGCTTGACATATGTGTCACAATGAAGCAGCAGTGGGTGAGTAGAAGAAGACTACTCATACCATCCAAAATTGGCACTATTGCTGGGATGTTACTGACGTTTTACCATGAATCGATTAACGTGGACCCTGACTTAAACCAGTTCAAAAACGTATTCGAGTGTTACCATTTAGTGGTCAATTGTACGCATACTTTGCCAACCCTCCCGGATTGTCCGGGAGACTCCCGAAATTCAGCGCCTCTCCCGAAAACCTCCCCGGGACAAATTTTCTCCCGAAAATCAGGCGGAGCTGGAAGCCACGCCCCCTTCCAGCTCCATGCGGACCTGGGTGACGTCAGGTGCGCGACACCACGTAAATCGTCGGCCAACCAAAAAGTAACCCCAGTACGCTATAGCCAACATTCACCAGGAGATGGCAACAGACAAACATAGATCACTCTATTACATTCCTCCCCATTTTAGAAATGTGTAGAAGTTACTCAAAATAAATAAACAACCCAACCAAAAAATGCAGCAGCTCAATGAAAAAACTGTACTTAAGCCACATTATTATTATTATTTTTTTTTTAGTACTGAACTCTTAACCCTCATTTGTAAAAAAAAATAACATGCTTATTATACAAACAGTATTTGTACACCTTTAACACAGATTTTTATACTGTCTTCAGAGATTCAGTTTTTTTGGTGGTACTCGAAACCTTTCTGGGTACCTGCGAAAGGGTGTTCAGCATGGTTAGAAAAATACTGACAGAGAATAGAACAAGGATGGACAATTCAACCCTTAACTCAACAATGAGTAGATGAGTGTTATGTGTGTGTATATGTGTAAATAAATGAACACTGAAATTCAAGTATTTATTTTATTTATTTATATTATATATATATTTTATATATATATATATATATATATATATATATATATATATATATAATAAAATAAATATATATATAGCTAGAATTCACTGAAAGTCAAGTATTTCTTATATGTATATATATATATATATATATATATATATATATATATATATATATATATATATATATATATATATATATATATATAAATTCTAGCTGGGCTTCACGGTGGCAGAGGGGTTAGTGCATCTGCCTCACAATACGAAGGTCCTGAGTAGTCTTGGGTTCAATCCCGGGCTCGGGATCTTTCTGTGTGGAGTTTGCATGTTCTCCCCGTGACTGCGTGGGTTCCCTCCGGGTACTCCGGCTTCCTCCCACCTCCAAAGACATGCGCCTGGGGATAAGTTGATTGGCAACACTAAATGGTCCCTAGTGTGTGGATGTGAGTGTGAATGTTGTCTGTCTATCTGTGTTGGCCCTGCGATGAGGTGGCGACTTGTCCAGGGTGTACCCCGCCTTCCGCCCGATTGTAGCTGAGATAGGCTCCAGCGCCCCCCGCGACCCCAAAGGGAATAAGCGGTAGAAAATGGATGGATGGATGAATTCTAGCTGTAAATATACTCCTCCCCTCTTAGCCCCGCCCCCAACCACGCCCCCGCCCCAACCCAATTGAAAAATTTTGGACCTCTGGAATCCGCTATTTGATTTTATCCGCGATCCGCCTTGAAAGACGGAGTATTTTATTTTGAAAATAAACTGGATACTTTATTTTGTGTTTGGGTATGACTTCCTGTCCAACACTAGCAGTTTTTAGCAAAATTGAACAGATTTGTTGTTGCTTTGCGTGTATTTTTCAGAATGGCAACGGAACGTCTGTGATTGTCCGCGGTCGGTGGAAATGCACACCTTGACTTGAGTAAAAAGGAGAAGAGTCTGACGTTCCGCATTCAGGGGAAATTTGGGGGAATCCGTCCCCATTTTCTCGTCAGCGACAGAGCACGACGTGGCCAGGAATATTTTTGATGTAAACACGCAAAAGGCAGAGTTTTATATTAAATAGACTAAAAATAATAATACAAATCAAAAAAGGCGCAGTCAAGGCGTTGAGGGGATCCGGTTTGGTGGTTGCAGGATTAGGTCTCTGCTTTTTGCAGATGATTTGGTCCTGATGGCTTCATCTGGCCAGGATCTTCAGCTCTCACTGGATCGGTTCGCAGCTGAGTGTGAAGCGACTGGGATGAGAATCAGCACCTCCGAGTCCGAGTCCATGGTTCTCGCCCGGAAAAGGGTGGAGTGCCATCTCCGGGTTGGGGAGGAGATCTTGCCCCAAGTGGAGGAGTTCAAGTACCTCGGAGTCTTGTTCACGAGTGAGGGAAGAGTGGATGGTGAGATCGACAGGCGGATCGGTGCGGCGTCTTCAGTAATGCGGACGCTGTATCGATCCGTTGTGGTGAAGAAGGAGCTGAGCCGGAAGGCAAAGCTCTCAATTTACCGGTCGATCTACGTTCCCATCCTCACCTATGGTCATGAGCTTTGGGTTATGACCGAAAGGACAAGATCACGGGTACAAGCGGCCGAAATGAGTTTCCTCCGCCGGGTGGCGGGGCTCTCCCTTAGAGATAGGGTGAGAAGCTCTGTCATCCGGGGGGAGCTCAAAGTAAAGCCGCTGCTCCTCCACATCGAGAGGAGCCAGATGAGGTGGTTCGGGCATCTGGTCAGGATGCCACCCGAGCGCCTCCCTAAGGAGGTGTTTAGGGCATGTCCGACCGGTAGGAGGCCACGAGGAAGACCCAGGACACGTTGGGAAGACTATGTCTCCCGGCTGGCCTGGGAACGCCTCGGGATCCCCCGGGAGGAGCTGGACGAAGTGGCTGGGGAGAGGGAAGTCTGGGCTTCCCTGCTTAGGCTGCTGCCCCCGCGACCCGACCTCGGATAAGCGGAAGAAGATGGATGGATGGAAATCAAATACAAACTTGTTTTGAATCATCTCTGTCATTTGTATCCAATGGTTTCTTTAAAAAGTATGGAAATAAATCGGGAAAAAAATGTAAATCAAAATTTGTGTGAAAAAATCAGGGATTTTATTTTCAGGCCTAGTCTCAGGACATGCTTCCAGGAAGATATCCACACGAGAGCTGAAGGTTGGAACCTTAGAATTTGTGTCTTCAAGTGTGTACATGCAGCAGACAAGCCAGACAGGGTACCTTTTCCAGCTTAGGAACCGGTGAACACTCAGCCAAAAAGGGTCGGGTTTCCCACAGAGATCACAGCTTTTAATGATAGACTCCAATGTTGGCTTTGGCGTCTAATCAGTATCTGCGTCTAAGGCCGGATTTACACGACAAGGTTCAAGTGAGACAATCTTGCGGCCCAGTTGAGATTACTGTCATCAGCGTAAGTCTAAGTCTATGAGCAAAAATTAAAATATAACAGGAAGTCAAAGGACTTTCCAAGATTGAGAGAACAACATAAGCAATTCCGTGATCAAGCAGCTGATGAAGAAAGAGATGGTCTTAGGACAACAACCATCTTAGCTTGGTCGACCATTGCTGGTTTTCACTTCTGAGAAGAAGTAACATGTCAAAATACCAGCAATACTCTCTGAACTTCCGAAATCCGCCAAAAATTCCGATTTTTGTTGGAGTATGACGACATCGAAACTTTCTCTGAAAATGTTCCTGCCCTACAGAGTAGGATTTGTTGGAGAAACGGTTGACCAAGACCATACTTGCCAACCCTCCCGGATTTTCCCGGGAGACTCCCGAAATTCAGCGCCTCTCCCGAAAACCTCCCGGGACAAATTTTCTCCCGAAAATCTCCCGAAATTCAGGCGGACCTGGAGGCCACGCCCCCTCCAGCAATGTTGTTGTAATATATTGAGTTACAGGCAATAACCAGGCGAGGGGATGAAGTACGTCTCTTTACTGTAGACTTCAGAACAGACTCACACACAGGGCCGGCCCGTGGCATAGGCCGTATAGGCAAATGCTAAGGGCGCCGTCCGTCAGGGGGCGCCACGCCAGTGCCACAAATGTTGGAGAAAAACAAAAAAAAGAAAAAAAGTTGGTACTATTATTTCTAAATACAAAAAAATAATCCCACGTTAATTAAAATGCAAAGTAAAGCCTATTTAATAGAAATATTATTTGTTACAACATTACGCCACTCCCCCCCCCCCGCACGGTGCGCCCCCTCCCTTCCCGTATCATGACTCTTTTTGGACGTCACCACATCAAAAAATCAACACAAGATGTCAAAACGGCCAAAACTGTCAGGTGCCCAGGGAAGAAAAAAGAGAAAAGAAGAGGAGGAGAAACGAGAAAAGACAAGAGGTAGCAGGTAGGTAACGTTAGCCTACATGAAATTATTTGTCTGTTACAGAATGTGATAGTAACCTGGCTTTTTAGCATTAAGCTAATGTTACATGATTCGGCAATTGCTAATCAATAAATAGCTAGGTCTGTTTTAACGTCGGGTTAATTTTGTGGAGGGGGCTAAATTGTTATGGAAAATAATAATGTAACGTTAGTTGCCTTCTGGTTAGCTAATGTTTGCCCTGCAGGTAATAGTCACTTTTCCACCCCTTTATATATTAGGTATAGTTGTAAGTAAAAAAAAAAAGGTCAAAGACAAAGCTATTCGGGTTCTTGTGAGTATATACACTTCACTGCCGATGTGGGGGGGGGGGGGGGGCGCCACCTAAAATCTTGCCTAGGGCGCCAGATTAGTTAGGGCCGGGCCTGCTCACACACTTGACGTCAGGTGCGCAACACCACGTAAATCGTTGGCCAATTGAAAAGTAACCCCAGTGCGCTATAGCCAACATTCCCCAGGAGATGGCAACAGACAAACATAGATCACTCTATTACATTCCTCCCCTTTTAGAAATGTAGAAGTTACTCAAAAGAAATAAACAACCCAACCAAAAAAATGCAGCAGCTCAATTAAAAAACTGTACTTAAGTACTGAACTCTTAACCCTCATTTGTAAACAATAACATGCTTATTATACAAACAGTATTCGTACACCTTTAACACAGATTTTTATACTGTCTTCAGAGATTCAGTTTTTTTGGTGGTACTCGAAACCTTTCTGGGTACCTGCGGATCACTGGTGGGGTTTTTGTTGTGGGTGATCTGGGTTCTGATGATGGCAACTCAGCAGCCCTTGAATCTGGTTCAATGATGGGACTAGTTTGTGTCTGACTCACTGATGGACCTGGTGATGGAACTGAAACAGCACTGTCCAGTTGTACTGATGGCACATTTTCTGCAACTGGTGGAGACTAGATAACTGGCAGTCTCTCCATGTTTTCTCGCCATGGTAACATGTGATCCACATGCACTGTGCGCTGTCTCTGTCCCTCTTGATAGATAAATATATATATATATATATATATATCCATCCATCCATCCATTTTCTACCGCTTAATCCCTTCGGGGTTGCGGGGGGCGCTGGAGCCTATCTCAGCTACAATCGGGCGAAAGGCGGGGTACACCCTGGACAAGTCGCCACCTCATCGCAGGGCTATATATATATATATATATATATATATATATATATATATATATATATATATATATATATATATATATATATATATATATATAAAAGTATTTCTTATATATATATATATATATATATATATATATATATATATATATATATAAGAAAATACTTCACTTTCAGTGAATTCTAGCTATATATATATATATATATATATATATATATATATATATATATATATATATATATATATATATATATATATATATATATCCATTTTCTACCGCTTAATCCCTTCGGGGTTGCGGGGGGCGCTGGAGCCTATCTCAGCTACAATCGGGCGAAAGGCGGGGTACACCCTGGACAAGTCGCCACCTCATCGCAGGGCTATATATATATATATATATATATATATATATATATATATATATATATATATATATATATATATATATATATATATATATAAAAGTATTTCTTTATATATATATATATATATATATATATATATATATATAAGAAAATACTTCACTTTCAGTGAATTCTAGCTATATATATATATATATATATATATATATATATATATATATATATATATATATATATATATATATATATATATATATATATCCATCCATCCATCCATTTTTCTACCGCTTAATCCCTTCGGGGTTGCGGGGGGCGCTGGAGCCTATCTCAGCTACAATCGGGCGAAAGGCGGGGTACACCCTGGACAAGTCGCCACCTCATCGCAGGGCTATATATATATATATATATATATATATATATATATATATATATATATATATATATATATATATATATATATATATATATAGTATAGTATTTCTTATAAGAAAATACTTCACTTTCAGTGGATTCTAGCTATATATATATATATATATATATATATATATATATATATATATAAGAAAATACTTCACTTTTAGTGAATTATAGCTATATATATATGTATATATATATATATTTATATATATATATTTATGTATTTTATTATATATATATATATATATATATATATATATATATAAGTATTCCTTATATATATATATATATATATATATATATATATATATATAAAAGTATTTCTTATATATATATATATATATATATATAATAAAACACTTCACTTTCAGTGAATTCTAGCTATATATATATATATATATATATATATATATATATATATTTATGTATTTTATTTTATATTTATATATATATATATATATATATATATATATATATAGTATAGTATTTCTTATAAGAAAATACTTCACTTTCAGTGGATTCTAGCTATATATATATATATATATATATATATATATATATATATATATATATATATATATATAAGAAAATACTTCACTTTTAGTGAATTATAGCTATATATATATGTATATATATATATATATATATTTATATATATATATTTATGTATTTTATTATATATATATATATATATATATGTATATATATATATATATATAAGTATTCCTTATATATATATATATATATATATATATATATATATATATATATATATATATAAAAGTATTTCTTATATATATATATATATATATATATAATAAAACACTTCACTTTCAGTGAATTCTAGCTATATATATATATATATATATATATATATATATATATATATATATATATATTTATGTATATTATTTTATATTTATATATATATATATATATATATATATATATATATATATATATATATATATATATATATATATATATATATATATATATATATATATAAATACAGTTTATATATGTATATATATAAATATATATATATATATATAAATATATATATATCCATCCATCCATCCATTTTCTACCGCTTATTCCCTTTTGGGGTCGCGGGGGGCGCTGGAGCCTATCTCAGCTACAATCGGGCGGAAGGCGGGGTACACCCTGGACAAGTCGCCACCTCATCGCAGGGTTATATATATATATATATATATATAAATGCCTCATAGTTTATGTTTTTGGCTTGAACGTATCTCAATTATTATTATTGTTGGCATTACAATTAACGGGAGACTGAACATAGATCAAAACCACCGTGAATGCGTGAGTTTGCAGTTTTATGGACGGGGGAAGCAAAAGTGGGCAAAGCAGCAAACAAAAGAAATATCCTGCAAATAAAGTCAGGCTACGTTGAAAGGATTACTCTCCCCTCGTTAGACACAGGCTGAATCAGAAGCTAAATGTTCCCTAAGCCACAGAAACATGGTCTATTGTTTTCTGGTTTTGTCATTTGAATTATTTTCAGCCTTTTACATATTTCCAACTGAATGCAGAAAAATACAGCAGAGGAAGAAAAAATCAATTTCAACTTGCACTTCTGTGCACATGTCGGCCGCCTTTCAGCACTGGGGAACCTAATTAAATTACCCTCAAAGGGAGCGGGACTGGAAGCGCGACCGGGCCACTCGGTGCACATGCAATGATTAGCGCATCGATTTATTAAAATTGGCCTGCTGGCAAAGACAGGAGCTCCCCCCCCCCCCCCCCGCCGCCGGGGTCTTGTTTACTGAGAGTTGGAGCCACACTGCTGGAGGAGATAATTAGGTAGGAACGAGCGAGCGTTCCCCCAACTACAGTTTGAGCTCCGTACAACCTGCCTTTGTTTTGTCCATGCTGGTGTGACAATTATGACCAGCCAACATTTCCCTGAAACTTTAGATATGGAAATAGCTTATTGATTGCTTGCCTCTGTGAAGAGAAAAATGTACTACACAGGATTTGTCCCTAGCTCACTGCTTCTTTAGTTATTGATCCTACGATAACAGAATTGTCAACCCTAACCCTATTTTGCCGTCATCTCCTTTCTGTTCGTTCTGAAAGTGGCAATGGTATCCGTGTGTATTTATATAATGAAACAGATAAAACTGCCAATCCGGGGTGGTGGTTCTTCTCTTTAAGAAGGGGAACCGGAGGGTGTGTTCTAACTATCGTGGGATCACACTCCTCAGCCTTCCCGGTAAGGTCTATTCAGGTGTACTGGAGAGGAGGCTACGCCGGATAGTCGAACCTCGGATTCAGGAGGAACAGTGTGGTTTTCGTCCTGGTCGTGGAACTGTGGACCAGCTCTATACTCTCGGCAGGGTCCCCATCCGCCGCCTCAGGAAGGGGAAGCAGTGCACTATCAACACCGTGTATGGCGGGGATGGTGTTCTGCTGACCTCGACTGCGGATGTTGTGGATCGGTGGAGGGAATACTTCGAAGACCTCCTCAATCCCACCAACACGTCTTCCTATGAGGAAGCAGTGCCTGGGGAGTCTGTGGTGGGCTCTCCTATTTCTGGGGATGAGGTTGCTGAGGTAGTTAAAATGCTCCTCGGTGGCAAGGCCCCAGGGGTAGATGAGAACCGCCCGGAGTTCCTTAAGGCTCTGGATGCTGTGGGGCTGTCTTGGTTGACAAGACTCTGCAGCATCGCGTGGACATCGGGGGCGGTACCTCTGGATTGGCAGACCGGGGTGGTGGTTCCTCTCTTTAAGAAGGGGAACCAGAGGGTGTGTTCTAACTATCGTGGGATCACACTCCTCAGCCTTCCCGGTAAGGTCTATTCAGGTGTACTGGAGAGGAGGCTACGCCGGATAGTCAAACCTCGGATTCAGGAGGAACAGTGTGGTTTTCGTCCTGGAACTGTGGACCAGCTCTATACTCTCGGCAGGTTCCTTGAGGGTGCATTGGGAGTTTGCCCAACCAGTCTACATGTGTTTTGTGGACTTGGAGAAGGCATTCGACCTTGTCCCTCGGGAAGTCCTGTGGGGAGTGCTCAGAGAGTACGGGGTATCGGACTGTCTGATTGTGGCAGTCCGCTCCCTGTATGATCAGTGCCAGACCTTGGTCCGCATTGACGGTAGTAAGTCGGACACGTTTCCAGTGAGGCTGCCCTTTGTCACCGATTCTGTTCATAACTTTTATGGACAGAATTCCTAGGCGCAGTCAAGGCGTTGAGGGGATCTGGTTTGGTGGCTGCAGGATTAGGTCTCTGCTTTTTGCAGATGATGTGGTCCTGATGGCTTCATCTGGCCAGGATCTTCAGCTCTCGCTGGATCGGTTCGCAGCTGAGTGTGAAGCGACTGGGATGAGAATCAGCACCTCCAAGTCCGAGTCCATGGTTCTCGCCCGGAAAAGGCTGGAGTGCCATCTCCGGGTTGGGGAGGAGATCTTGCCCCAAGTGGAGGAGTTCAAGTACCTCGGAGTCTTGTTCACGAGTGAGGGAAGAGTGGATGGTGAGATCGACAGGCGGATCGGTGCGGCGTCTTCAGTAATGCGGAGGCTGTATCGAGCCGTTGTGGTGAAGAAGGAGCTGAGCCGGAAGACAAAGCTCTCAAATTACCGGTCGATCTACGTTCCCATCCTCACCTATGGTCATGAGCTTTGGGTTATGACCGAAAGGACAAGATCACGGGTACAAGCGGCCGAAATGAGTTTCCTCCGCCGGGTGGTGGGTCTCTCCCTTAGAGATAGGGTGAGAAGCTCTGCCATCCGGGGGGAGCTCAAAGTAAAGCCGCTGCTCCTCCACATGGAGAGGAGCCAGATGAGGTGGTTCGGGCATCTGGTCAGGATGCCACCCGAACGCCTCCCTAGGGAGGTGTTTAGGGCACGTCCGACTGGTAGGAGGCCGCGAGGAAGACCCAGGACACGTTGTGAAGACTATGTCTCCCGGCTGGCCTGGGAACGCCTCGGGGTCCCACAGGAGGAGCTGGACGAAGTGGCTGGGGAGAGGGAAGTCTGGGCTTCCCTGCTTAGGCTGCTGCCCCCGCGACCCGACCTCGGATAAGCGGAAGAAGATGGATGGATGGATGGATAAAACTGTTAAACGGGACCAATTGTGCAAAACTAACTTTTCTTACCTATCAGTACCTGTTTTTGGGATCTGCATGAGTCCCGGAAATTTGAAATCAACCCATGGAGGCCAGGGATGGTGCTACACCGGGGTTTGTGGTCAATAGCTTAGACAGAAATCTGTTTATCCCCAGTTGAGCCCAGCCAGCATTTTAGGGCCCTATTATGCAAAAAACATTTTTTGTTGGTTTAGCATGGATAGACTATCTAACCACGACTCTTGCTCTTGATGGGCCGCGGTTAGGGCCTTGCATGGCAGCTCCTGCCATCAGTGTGTGAATGGGTGAATGTGGAAATAGTGTCAAAGCGCTTTGAGTAGTTTGAAGGTATAAAAGCGTGACACAATTATAACCCATTTAACTGTTCGTTAAGGACATTAACTGCAAAACTGTAGATCCACTATGGACTGGACTCTCACACTATTATGTTAGATCCACTATGGACTGGACTCTCACTATTATGGTAGATCCACTATGGACTGGACTCTCACACTATTATGTTAGATCCACTATGGACTGGACTCTCACACTATTATGTTGGATCCACTATGGACTGGACTCTCACACTATTATGTTAGATCCACTATGGACTGGACTCTCACAATATTATGTTAGATCCACTATGGACTGGACTCTCACACTATTAACTGGATCCACTATGGACTGGACTCTCACACTATTATGTTGGATCCACTATGGACTGGACTCTCACTATTATGTAAGATCCACTATGGACTGGACTCTCACAATATTATGTTAGATCCACTATGGACTGGACTCTCACACTATTAACTGGATCCACTATGGACTGGACTCTCTCACTATTATGTAAGATCCACTATGGACTGGACTCTCACAATATTATGTTAGATCCACCATGGACTGGACTCTCAATATTATGTTAGATCCACTATGGACTGGACTCTCACTATTTTGTTAGATCCACTATGGACTGGACTCTCACAATATTATGTTAAATCCACTATGGACTGGACTCTCACACTATTATGTTAGATCCACTATGGACTGGACTCTCACTATTTTGTTAGATCCACTATGGACTGGACTCTCACAATATTATGTTAAATCCACTATGGACTGGACTCTCACACTATTATGTTAGATCCACTATGGACTGGACTCTCACTTTTATGTTAGATCCACTATGGACTGGACTCTCACTATTATGTTAGATCCACTATGGACTGGACTCTCACAATATTATGTTAGATCCACTATGGACTGGACTCTCACACTATTAACTGGATCCACTATGGACTGGACTCTCACACGATTATGTTAGATCCACTATGGACTGGACTCTCACACTATTAACTGGATCCACTATGGACTGGACTCTCACACTATTATGTTAGATCCACTATGGACTGGACTCTCACTATTATGTTAGATCCACTATGGACTGGACTCTCACAATATTATGTTAGATCCACTATGGACTGGACTCTCACACTATTATGTTAGATCCACTATGGACTGGACTCTCACACTATTATGTTAGATCCACTATGGACTGGACTCTCACTATTATGTTAGATCCACCATGGACTGGACTCTCACACTATTATGTTAGATCCACCATGGACTGGACTCTCACACTATTATGTTAGATCCACCATGGACTGGACTCTCACACTATTATGTTAGATCCACTATGGACTGGACTCTCACACTATAATGTTAGATCCACTATGGACTGAACTCTCACACTGTTATGTTAGATCCATTATGGACTGGACTCTCACACTATTATGTTAGATCCACTATGGACTGGAGTCTCACAATATTATGTTAGATCCACTATGGACTGGACTCTCACACTATTAACTGGATCCACTATGGACTGGACTCTCACACTACTATGTTAGATCCACTATGGACTGGACTCTCACTATTATGTTAGATCCACTATGGACTGGACTCTCACACTATTATGTTAGATCCACTATGGACTGGACTCTCACACTATTATGTTAGATCCACTATGGACTGGACTCTCATACTATTATGTTAGATCCACTATGGACTGGACTCTCACACTATTATGTTAGATCCACTATGGACTGGACTCTCACACTATTATGTTAGGTCCACTATGGACTGGACTCTCACTATTATGTTAGATCCACTATGGACTGGACTCTCACACTATTATGTTAGATCCACTATGGACTGGACTCTCACAATATTATGTTAGATCCACTATGGACTGGACTCTCACACTATTATGTTAGATCCACTATGGACTGGACTCTTACACTATTATGTTAGATCCACTATGGACTGGACTCTCACACTATTATGTTAGATCCTCTATGGACTGGACTCTCACTATTATGTTCGATCCACTATGGACTGGACTCTCGCTATTATGTTAGATCCACTATGGACTGGACTCTCACACTATTATGTTAGATCCTCTATGGACTGGACTCTCACTATTATGTTCGATCCACTATGGACTGGACTCTCACACTATTATGTTATATCCACTATGGACTGGACTCTCACACTATTATGTTAGATCCACTATGGACTGGACTCTCACACTACTATGTTAGATCCACTATGGACTGGACTCTCACACTATTATGTTAGATCCACTATGGACTGGACTCTCACTATTATGTAAGATCCACTATGGACTGGACTCTCACAATATTATGTTAGATCCACTATGGACTGGACTCTCGCTATTATGTTAGATCCACTATGGACTGGACTCTCACACTATTATGTTAGATCCACTATTGACTGGAGTCTCACAATATTATGTTAGATCCACTATGGACTGGACTCTCACACTATTAACTGGATCCACTATGGACTGGACTCTCACACTATTATGTTAGATCCACTATGGACTGGACTCTCACTATTATGGTAGATCCACTATGGACTGGACTCTCACACTATTATGTTAGATCCACTATGGACTGGACTCTCACAATATTATGTTAGATCCACTATGGACTGGACTCTCACACTATTAACTGGATCCACTATGGACTGGACTCTCACACTATTATGTTGGATCCACTATGGACTGGACTCTCACTATTATGTAAGATCCACTATGGACTGGACTCTCACAATATTATGTTAGATCCACTATGGACTGGACTCTCACACTATTAACTGGATCCACTATGGACTGGACTCTCTCACTATTATGTAAGATCCACTATGGACTGGACTCTCACAATATTATGTTAGATCCACCATGGACTGGACTCTCAATATTATGTTAGATCCACTATGGACTGGACTCTCACTATTTTGTTAGATCCACTATGGACTGGACTCTCACAATATTATGTTAAATCCACTATGGACTGGACTCTCACACTATTATGTTAGATCCACTATGGACTGGACTCTCACTTTTATGTTAGATCCACTATGGACTGGACTCTCACTATTATGTTAGATCCACTATGGACTGGACTCTCACAATATTATGTTAGATCCACTATGGACTGGACTCTCACACTATTAACTGGATCCACTATGGACTGGACTCTCACACGATTATGTTAGATCCACTATGGACTGGACTCTCACACTATTAACTGGATCCACTATGGACTGGACTCTCACACTATTATGTTAGATCCACTATGGACTGGACTCTCACTATTATGTTAGATCCACTATGGACTGGACTCTCACAATATTATGTTAGATCCACTATGGACTGGACTCTCACACTATTATGTTAGATCCACTATGGACTGGACTCTCACACTATTATGTTAGATCCACTATGGACTGGACTCTCACTATTATGTTAGATCCACCATGGACTGGACTCTCACACTATTATGTTAGATCCACCATGGACTGGACTCTCACACTATTATGTTAGATCCACCATGGACTGGACTCTCACACTATTATGTTAGATCCACTATGGACTGGACTCTCACACTATAATGTTAGATCCACTATGGACTGAACTCTCACACTGTTATGTTAGATCCATTATGGACTGGACTCTCACACTATTATGTTAGATCCACTATGGACTGGAGTCTCACAATATTATGTTAGATCCACTATGGACTGGACTCTCACACTATTAACTGGATCCACTATGGACTGGACTCTCACACTGCTATGTTAGATCCACTATGGACTGGACTCTCACTATTATGTTAGATCCACTATGGACTGGACTCTCACACTATTATGTTAGATCCACTATGGACTGGACTCTCACACTATTATGTTAGATCCACTATGGACTGGACTCTCATACTATTATGTTAGATCCACTATGGACTGGACTCTCACACTATTATGTTAGATCCACTATGGACTGGACTCTCACACTATTATGTTAGGTCCACTATGGACTGGACTCTCACTATTATGTTAGATCCACTATGGACTGGACTCTCACACTATTATGTTAGATCCACTATGGACTGGACTCTTACACTATTATGTTAGATCCACTATGGACTGGACTCTCACACTATTATGTTAGATCCTCTATGGACTGGACTCTCACTATTATGTTCGATCCACTATGGACTGGACTCTCGCTATTATGTTAGATCCACTATGGACTGGACTCTCACACTATTATGTTAGATCCTCTATGGACTGGACTCTCACTATTATGTTCGATCCACTATGGACTGGACTCTCACACTATTATGTTATATCCACTATGGACTGGACTCTCACACTATTATGTTAGATCCACTATGGACTGGACTCTCACACTACTATGTTAGATCCACTATGGACTGGACTCTCACACTATTATGTTAGATCCACTATGGACTGGACTCTCACTATTATGTAAGATCCACTATGGACTGGACTCTCACAATATTATGTTAGATCCACTATGGACTGGACTCTCGCTATTATGTTAGATCCACTATGGACTGGACTCTCACACTATTATGTTAGATCCATTATTGACTGGAGTCTCACAATATTATGTTAGATCCACTATGGACTGGACTCTCACACTATTAACTGGATCCACTATGGACTGGACTCTCACACTATTATGTTAGATCCACTATGGACTGGACTCTCCCTATTATGTTAGATCCACTATGGACTGGACTCTCACACTATTATGTTAGATCCACTATGGACTGGACTCTCACACTATTATGTTAGATCCACTATGGACTGGACTCTCACACTATTATGTTAGATCCACTATGGACTGGACTCTCACACTATTATGTTAGATCCTCTATGGACTGGACTCTCACTATTATGTTAGATCCACTATGGACTGGACTCTCACACTATTATGTTAGATCCACTATGGACTGGACTCTCACACTATTATGTTAGATCCACTATGGACTGGACTCTCACTATTATGTTAGATCCACTATGGACTGGACTCTCACTATTATGTTAGATCCACTATGGACTGGACTCTTACACTATTATGTTAGATCCACTATGGACTGGACTCTCACACTATTATGTTAGATCCTCTATGGACTGGACTCTCACTATTATGTTCGATCCACTATGGACTGGACTCTCACACTATTATGTTAGATCCACTATGGACTGGACTCTCACTATTATGTTAGATCCACTATGGACTGGACTCTCACTATTATGTTAGATCCACTATGGACTGGACTCTCACTATTATGTTAGATCCACTATGGACTGGACTCTCACTATTATGTTAGATCCACTATGGACTGGACTCTTACACTATTATGTTAGATCCACTATGGACTGGACTCTCACACTATTATGTTAGATCCTCTATGGACTGGACTCTCACTATTATGTTCGATCCACTATGGACTGGACTCTCACACTATTATGTTATATCCACTATGGACTGGACTCTCACACTATTATGTTAGATCCACTATGGACTGGACTCTCACACTACTATGTTAGATCCACTATGGACTGGACTCTCACACTATTATGTTAGATCCACTATGGACTGGACTCTCACTATTATGTAAGATCCACTATGGACTGGACTCTCACAATATTATGTTAGATCCACTATGGACTGGACTCTCGCTATTATGTTAGATCCACTATGGACTGGACTCTCACACTATTATGTTAGATCCACTATTGACTGGAGTCTCACAATATTATGTTAGATCCACTATGGACTGGACTCTCACTATCATGTTAGATCCACTATGGACTGGACTCTCACACTATTATGTTAGATCCTCAATGGACTGGACTCTCACACTATTATGTTAGATCCACTATGGACTGGACTCTCACACTATTATGTTAGATCCACTATGGACTGGACTCTCACACTATAATGTTAGATCCACTATGGACTGGACTCTCACACTATTATGTTAGATCCACTATGGACTGGACTCTCTCACTATTATGTTAGATCCACTATGGACTGGACTCTCACACTATAATGTTAGATCCACTATGGACTGGACTCTCACACTATCATAATAATAATAATAATAATAACTGGGATTTATATAGCGCTTTTCTAAGTACCCAAAGTCGCTTTACATGTAGAACCCATCATTCATTCACACCTGGTGGTGGTAAGCTACTTTCATAGCCACAGCTGCCCTGGGGTAGACTGACGGAAGCGTGGCTGCAATTTGCGCCAACGGCCCCTCCGACCACCACCTATCATTCATCATTCAATTCACCGGTGTGAGTGGCACCGGGGGAAATCGGTGAAGTGTCCCGCCCAAGGACACAACGGCAGCGATTTTTTGGATGGTAACAGGCGGGGAGCGAACCTGCAACCCTCAGGTTTCTGGCCCGGTTGCTCTACCCACTACGCCATGCCGCCCCTCATGTTAGAGCCACTATGGACTGGACTCTCACACTATTAACTGGATCCACTATGGACTGGACTCTCACACTACTATGTTAGATCCACTATGGACTGGACTCTCACTATTATGTTAGATCCACTATGGACTGGACTCTCACACTATTATGTTAGATCCACTATGGACTGGACTCTCACAATATTATGTTAGATCCACTATGGACTGGACTCTCACACGATTAACTGGATCCACTATGGACTGGACTCTCACAATATTATGTTAGATCCACTATGGACTGGACTCTTACTATTATGTTAGATCCACTATGGACTGGACTCTCACTATTATGTTTGATCCACTATGGACTGGACTCTCACAATATTATGTTAGATCCACTTTGGACTGGACTCTCACAATATTATTATAGAGCCACTATGGACTGGGCTCTCACACTATTATGTTAGATCCACTATGGACTGGACTCTCACACTATTATGTTAAATCCACTATGGACTGGACTCTCGCTATTATGTTAAATCCACTATGGACTGGACTCTCACACTATTATGTTAGATCCACTGTGGACTGGACTCTCACACTATTATGTTGGATCCACTATGGACTGGACTCTCACAATATTATGTTAGATCCACTATGGACTGGACTCTCGCTATTATGTTAGATCCACTATGGACTGGACTCTCACTATTATGTTAGATCCACTATGGACTGGATTCTTACAATATTATGTTAGATCCACTATGGACTGGACTCTCACACTATTAACTGGATCCACTATGGACTGGACTCTTACACTATTATGTTAGATCCACTATGGACTGGACTCTCACAATATTATGTTAGATCCACTTTGGACTGGACTCTCACAATATTATTATAGAGCCACTATGGACTGGACTCTCACAATATTATGTTAGATCCACTATGGACTGGACTCTCACAATATTATGTTAGATCCACTATGGACTGGACTCTCACACTATTATGTTAAATCCACTATGGACTGGACTCTCACTATTATGTTAGATCCACTACGGAGACAGCCCTCGCAAAAATGACTAATGATCTACTGCTAACGATGGATTCTGATGCGTCATCTATGTTGCTGCTTCTTGATCTTAGCGCTGCTTTCGATACCGTCGATCATAATATTTTATTAGAGCGTATCAAAACACGTATTGGTATGTCAGACTTAGCCTTGTCGTGGTTTAACTCCTATCTTACTGACAGGATGCAATGCGTCTCCCATAACAATGTGACCTCGGACTATGTTAAGGTAACGTGCGGAGTCCCCCAAGGTTCGGTTCTTGGCCCTGCACTCTTTAGTATTTACATGCTGCCGCTAGGCGACATCATACGCAAATACGGTGTTAGCTTTCATTGTTATGCTGATGACAGCCAACTCTACATGCCCCTAAAGCTGACCAACACGCCGGATTGTAGTCAGCTGGAGGCGTGTCTTAATGAAATTAAACAATGGATGTCCGCTAACTTCTTGCAACTCAACACTAAGAAAACGGAAATGCTGATTATCGGTCCTGCTAAACACCGACATTTATTTAATAATACCACCTTAACATTTGACAACCAAACAATTACACAAAGCGACTCAGTAAAGAATCTGGGTATTATCTTCCACCCAACTCTCTCCTTTGAGTCACACATTAAGAGTGTTACTAAAACGGCCTTCTTTCATCTCCGTAATATCGCTAAAATTCGTTCCATTTTGTCCACTAGCGACGCTGAGATCATTATTCATGCGTTCGTTACGTCTCGTCTCGATTACTGTAACGTATTATTTTGGGGTCTCCCTATGTCTAGCATTAAAAAATTACAATTGGTACAAAATGCGGCTGCTAGACTTTTGACAAGAACAAGAAAGTTTGATCATATTACGCCTATACTGTATATACCTTTATATACATATATACATATATATATACCTATACTGGCTCACCTGCACTGGCTTCCTGTGCACTTAAGATGCGACTTTAAGGTTTTACTACTTACGTATAAAATACTACACGGTCTAGCTCCGTCCTATCTTGTCGATTGCATTGTACCATATGTCCCGGCAAGAAATCTGCGTTCAAAGAACTCCGGCTTATTAGTGATTCCCAGAGCCCAAAAAAAGTCTGCGGGCTGTAGAGCGTTTTCTATTCGGGCTCCAGCACTATGGAATGCCCTCCCGGTAACAATTAGAGATGCTACCTCAGTAGAAACATTTAAGTCCCATCTTAAAACTCATTTGTATACTCTAGCCTTTGAATAGCCCCCCTTTTTTTAGACCAGTTGATCTGCCGTTTCTTTTCTTTTCTCCTCTGCTGCCCCCTATCCCTTGTGGAGGGGAAGACACACAGATCCGGTGGCCATGGATGGGGTGCTGGCTGTCCGGGGTCGGGACCCGGGGTGGACCGCTCGCCTGTATATTGGTTGGGAACATCTCTGCGCTGCTGACCTGTCTCCGCTCGGGATGGTTTCCTGCTGACCCCACTGTGGACTGGACTCTTACTGTTATGCTGGATCCACTATGGACTGGACTCTCACAATATTATGTTAGACCCACTCGACATCCATTGCATTCGGTCTCCCTAGAGGGGGGGGGTTACCCACATATGCGGTCCTCTCCAAGGTTTCTCATAGTCATTCACATCGACGTCCCACTGGGGTGAGTTTTTCCTTGCCCTTATGTGGGCTATACCGAGGATGTCGTTGTGGCTTGTGCAGCCCTTTGAGACACTTGTGATTTAGGGCTATATAAATAAACATTGATTGATTGATTGATTGACTCTCACAATATTATGTTAGATCCACTATGGACTGGACTCTCACAATATTATGTTAAATCCACTATGGACTGGACTCTCACACTATTATGTTAGATCCACTATGGACTGGACTCTCACAATATTATGTTAGATCCACTATGGACTGGACTCTCACACTATTAACTGGATCAACTATGGACTGGACTCTCACACTATTATGTTAGATCCACTATGGACTGGACTCTCACACTATTATGTTAGATCCACTATGGACTGGACTCTAGCTATTATGTTAGATCCACTATGGACTGGACTCTCACACTATTATGTTAGATCCACTATGGACTGGACTCCCACACTATTATGCTAGATCCATTATGGACTGGACTCTCACTATTATGTTAGATCCACTATGGACTTACATATCTGGCAGATGTGTTAGCACGAAGGACTGTGAAGACTCGGACACAACAATGCAGTCTTCGTGAAGCAGGAAAGGGTAAACAGACATCAGAGGTCACAGGTTCAGATTCCACTGCCTCCTGTTTCTTTAACCGGGCCTCAGAAAGAATCCGCTGCCACATCAGGATGTCCTGGCAGTCTCTCATTTTGTCAGCAAGCTTGTTGCCCACGGACAAAAATAAACTTCATTAGCTTTTTCCTCTCACTCTATCAAAAAGTTCATAGATAATCCAGCGACATCCGTGGGTAGCCACTTGATGCCTGCGTCTTCAGTAAGTGAACCACAGCTGTCGGTCACTGTTTTGGGAAGACTTTCTATCACATTTAAAATGGTTTTCAGTGACTAAGTTAGTCCATTCAGAAGTCACTGTTGGATCTGAACGAGTGAAGTGAATTGTATTTATATAGCGCTTTTCTCTAGTGACTCAAAGCGCTTTACATAGTGAACCCATTATCTAAGTTACAACCGAGCCACGTCGCCACGATTGTACAATAAGAATGACTTTGGAATGCAATAAGAATAAAGTTATACAGAAAATAATCTTACAGGAATAGAGACTGAACTTGTTGTTAATGTAACTATTTTAAAAATAAATGATTGTCTTTTTTTTTAGAATTTTTTTATCTTTCAAAGACCCGAATTTGACCAAAATCAAGTTGTATTTAATCAAGAAAAAGTCGATTTTTGCAAAGTTTTTAAGTAATTTATGTTAAAGAAACGTCATAAAGTAAAACATCCACCCATCCATCCATCTTCTTCCGCTTATCCGAGGTCGGGTCGCGGGGGCAGCAGCCTAAGCAGGGAAGCCCAGACTTCCTTCTCCCCAGCCACTTCATCCAGCTCTTCCTGTGGGACCCCGAGGCGTTCCCAGGCCAGCCGGGAGACATAGTCTTCCCAACGTGTCCTGGGTCTTCCCCGCGGCCTCCTACCGGTGGGACGTGCCCTAAACACCTCCCTAGGGAGGCGTTCGGGTGGCATCCTGACCAGATGCCCGAACCACCTCATCTGGCTCCTCTCGATGTGGAGGAGCAGCGGCTTTACTTTGAGCTCCTCCCGGATGGCAGAGCTTCTCACCCTATCTCTAAGGGAGAGCCCCGCCACCCGGCGGAGGAAACTCATTTCGGCCGCCTGTACCGGTGATCTTGTCCTTTCGGTCATAACCCAAAGCTCATGACCATAGGTGAGGATGGGAACGTAGATCGACCGGTAAATTGAGAGCTTTGCCTTCCGGCTCAGCTCCTTCTTCACCACAACGGATCGATACAGCGTCCGCATTACTGAAGACGCCGCACCGATCCGCCTGTCGATCTCACGATCCACTCTTCCCTCACTCGTGAACAAGACTCCGAGGTACTTGAACTCCTCCACTTGGGGAAAGATCTCCTCCCCAACCCGGAGATGGCACTCCACCCTTTTCCGGGCGAGAACCATGGACTCGGACTTGGAGGTGCTGATTCTCATCCCAGTCGCTTCACACTCGGCTGCGAACCGATCCAGTGAGAGCTGAAGATCCTGGCCAGATGAAGCCATCAGGACCACATCATCTGCAAAAAGCAGAGACCTAATCCTGCAGCCACCAAACCAGATCCCCTCAACGCCTTGACTGCGCCTAGAAATTCTGTCCATAAAAGTTATGAACAGAATCGGTGACAAAGGGCAGCCTTGGCGGAGTCCAACCCTCACTGGAAACGTGTCCGACTTACTACCGGCAATGCGGACCAAGCTCTGGCACTGATCATACAGGGAGCGGACTGCCACAATCAGACAGTCCGATACCCCATACTCTCTGAGCACTCCCCACAGGACTTCCCGAGGGACACGGTCGAATGCCTTCTCCAAGTCCACAAAACACATGTAGACTGGTTGGGCAAACTCCCATGCACCCTCAAGGCAGGGTCCTAGGCAGAGATCAGTTTTGTTCACTTGAGTTAAAGACCATATTCTTGATGACTTGAATTAACTCTGAAGGACTCAGTATTCACTGTTTAGTAGCGAGATCTACATCCATGTGACCTTGCTAAAACCGAGTCAGTGTACTGTTTGTCACATCGTCACGAACTGTTGCGTTCTGACATTGATTTGACTCTGACATTTGGTCATTTCCCAACCAATATTTTACAACACAAATAGGAGACTGCATGAGCGTAAGACCGAGGACAGACGGCCTGAAGGCAGGAGAGTGTCAGCACCAGATCTCAGGTGTGTCGCCTGGGTCTGGGAGAGGTTTAAGACCAGAGATCTCAGTCCGATGCCCCGAAGACAGCAGCAGAGTCACAGGTCTTTGAAGGCATGAAGAGAGGCTAAGCCACTATGGAAGCTCACCCTGGAGTCACTGACCTGGGAGGACCTGTGCTGGATGTGGATCTTCAGCCTCTAAGTCACCATCCCAGGGGCAGCAACCAAGAAGTCAAACCTGAGGACCACCTCATAAAAGGGATCTATCCAGGGACTGCTAGGAGGATTACGGATGGTAGAGAAACAACATGTTCAGTGTCCTGGAGAGGACCAGGAGAACAGTTATTGAATTAGTTAAAATATGGTACAATCACATTTCTCAACCTATTCGAACCGTTCCACCATGAACACACCCCACTTACCCTGGACATTGAAGTCACAAAGTTTTCCAGGTGCCAAAATTTCCCTGATTACCAGGAGCTTTTGACCGTTTAAAATGAATGGGCATTTAAAAACCTCTTATTATTCCACTTTTCCTATCCCGATTCGAACCGTTCCACCATCCACGCACTCCACTCACCCTGGACATTGAAGCCACAAAGTTTTCCAGGTGCCAATATTTCCCTGATTACCAGGAACCTTTGGGCAATTACAAACCTCTTATTAGTCCACGGACAAGGAGTAGGAAGAAGTAAAACTAACTTAATCCTACCACTTTTCTGTTTTCAAAGCAGTTCATAACACATTCTCAATTTCTCAACCGATTCGAACCGTTCCACCATCCACACACCCCACTCACCCTGGAAATTCAAGCCAAAGTGTTTCTGGGTTCCAAAGTATCCCTGATTACCAGGAGTTACCAAGAACGTTTGCCCGTTTAAAATGAGTGAGCATTTACAAACCACTTATTATTCCACTTTTCCTATCCGATTCAAGCAGTTCCACAGTCCACACACTCCACTCACCCTGGACATTCAAGCCAAAAAGTTTTCCAGGTCCCAAAATGTCCCTGATTACCAGGAACTTTTGCCTATTTAAAATTAATGTTCATTTACAAACCTTATAATTCCACTTTTCTTATCCGATTCAAACCGTTCCACTATACACGCAATCCACTCACCCTGGACATTCAAGCCAAAGTGTGTCTGGGTTCCAAAATATCCCTGATTACCAGGAATTACCAGGAACCTTTGCCCATTTAAAATGAATGGGCAATTACAAACCTCTTATTAGTCCACGGACAAGGAGTAGGAAGAAGTAAAACTAACTTAATCCTACCACTTTTCTGTTTTCAAAGCAATTCATAACACATGATCAATTTCTCAACCGATTCGAACCGTTCCACCATCCACACACCCCACTCACCCTGGAAATTCAAGCCAAAGTGTGTCTGGGTTCCAAAATATCCCTGATTACCAGGAGTTACCAAGAACGTTTGCCCGGTTTAAAATGAGTGAGCATTTACAAACCACTTATTATTCCACTTTTCCTATCCGATTCAAGCAGTTCCACCGTCCACACACTCCACTCACCCTTGACAATTAAGCCAAAAAGTTTTACAGGTACCCAATTTTCCCTGATTACCAGGAAATGTTGCCTATTTAAAATGAATGGGCATTTACAAACCTTATTAATCCACTTGTCTTATCCGATTCGAACCGTTCCACCATCCACGCAACCCACTCACCCTGGACATTCAAGCCAAAGTGTTTCTGGGTTCCAAAATATCTCTGATTACCAGGATTTACCAGAAACTTTTGCCCATTTATGGAAATTTACAAACCTTATTATTCCACTTTTCCTATCCGGTTCGAACCGTTCGAACATCCACACACTCCACTCACCCTGGACATTCAAGCCAAAGTGTGTCTGGGTTCCAAAATATCCCTGATTACCAGGAATTACCAGGAAACTTTGCCCATTTAAAATGAATGGGCAATTACAAACCTCGTATTAGTCCACGGACAAGGAGTAGGAAGAAGTAAAACTAACTTAATCCTACCACTTTTCTGTTTTCAAAGCAATTCATAACACATTCTCAATTTCTCAACCGATTCGAACCGTTCCACCATCCACACACCCCACTCACCCTGGAAATTCAAGCCAAAGTGTTTCTGGGTTCCAAAATATCCCTGATTACCAGGAGTTACCAAGAACGTTTGCCCGGTTTAAAATGAGTGAGCATTTACAAACCACTTATTATTCCATTTTTCCTATCCGATTCAAGCAGTTCCACCGTCCACACACTCCACTCACCTTGGACATTCAAGCCAAAAAGTTTTCCAGGTCCCAAAATGTCCCTGATTACCAGGAACTTTTGCCTATTTAAAATGAATGTTAATTTACAAACCTTATAATTCTACTTGTCTTATCCGATTCGAACCGTTCCACTATCAACGCAACCAACTCACCCTGGACATTCAAACCAAAGTGTTTCTGGGTTCCAAAATATCTCTGATTACCAGGATTTACCAGAAACTTTTGCCCATTTAAAATAAATAGGCATTTACAAACCTTATCATTCCACTTTTTCTATCTGGTTTGAACCGTTTGAACATCCACACACTCCACTCACCCTGGACATTCAAGCCAAAAAGTTTTCCAGATTCCAAAATTTCCCCGATTACCAGGAATGTTTCCCCATTCAAAGTGAATGGGCAATATACAAACCTTTGTGTATCCCACATTTCTCAATGGATTTGAACCGTTCCACCATCCACACACTCCACTCACCCTGGACATTCAAGCCGAAAGGTTTTCGAGGTCCCGAAATTTCCCTGATTACCAGGAACTTTTGCCTATTTAAAATTAATGTTCATTTACAAACCTTATAATTCCACTTGTCTTATCCGATTCGAACCGTTCCACCATCCACGCAACCCACTCACCCTGGACATTCAAACCAAAGTGTTTCTGGGTTCCAAAATATCCCTGATTACCAGGAGTTACCAAGAACGTTTGCCCGTTTAAAATGAGTGAGCATTTACAAACCACTTATTATTCCACTTTTCCTATCCAATTCAAGCAGTTCCACCGTCCACAAACTCCACTCACCCTGGACATTCAAGCCAAAAAGTTTTCCAGGTCCCAAAATTTCCCTGATTACCAGGAAATGTTGCCTATTTAAAATGAATGGGCATTTACAAACCTTATTAATCCACTTGTCTTATCCGATTCGAACCGTTCCACCATCCACGCAACCCACTCACCCTGGACATTCAAGCCAAAGTGTTTCTGGGTTCCAAAATATCTCTGATTACCAGGATTTACCAGAAACTTTTGCCCATTTATGGAAATTTACAAACCTTATTATTCCACTTTTCCTATCCGGTTCGAACCGTTCGAACATCCACACACTCCACTCACCCTGGACATTCAAGCCAAAGTGTTTCTGGGATCCAAAATATCCCTGATTACCAGGAATTACCAGGAACCTTTTCCCATTTAAAATGAATGGGCAATTACAAACCTCTTATTAGTCCACGGACAAGGAGTTAGAAGAAGTAAAACTAACTTAATCCTACCACTTTTCTGTTTTCAAAGCAATTCATAACACATTCTCAATTTCTCAACCGATTCGAACCGTTCCACCATCCACACACCCCACTCACCCTGGAAATTCAAGCCAAAGTGTTTCTGGGTTCCAAAATATCCCTGATTACCAGGAGTTACCAAGAACGTTTGCCCGTTTAAAATGAGTGAGCATTTACAAACCACTTATTATTCCATTTTTCCTATCCGATTCAAGCAGTTCCACCGTCCACACACTCCACTCACCCTGGACATTCAAGCCAAAAAGTTTTCCAGGTCCCCAATTTTCCCTGATTACCAGGAACTTTTGCCTATTTGAAATGAATGGGCATTTACAAACCTTATTAATCCACTTGTCTTATCCGATTCGAACCGTTCCACCATCCACGCAACCCACTCACCCTGGACATTCAAGCCAAAGTGTTTCTGGGTTCCAAAATATCTCTGATTACCAGGATTTACCAGAAACTTTTGCCCATTTATGGAAATTTACAAACCTTATTATTCCACTTTTCCTATCCGGTTCGAACCGTTCGAACATCCACACACTCCACTCACCCTGGACATTCAAGCCAAAGTGTGTCTGGGTTCCAAAATATCCCTGATTACCAGGAATTACCAGGAACCTTTGCCGGTTTAAAATGAATGGGCAATTACAAACCTCTTATTAGTCCACGGACAAGGAGTAGGAAGAAGTAAAACTAACTTAATCCTACCACTTTTCTGTTTTCAAAGCAATTCATAACACATTCTCAATTTCTCAACCGATTCGAACCGTTCCACCATCCACACACCCCACTCACCCTGGAAATTCAAGCCAAAGTGTTTCTGGGTTCCAAAATATCCCTGATTACCAGGAGTTACCAAGAACGTTTGCCCGTTTAAAATGAGTGAGCATTTACAAACCACTTATTATTCCACTTTTCCTATCCGATTTAACTAGTTCCACCGTCCACACACTCCACTCACCCTGGACATTCAAGCCAAAAAGTTTTCCAGGTCCCCAATTTTCCCTGATTACCAGGAAATGTTGCCTATTTAAAATGAATGGGCATTTACAAACCTTATAATTCTACTTGTCTTATCTGGTTCGAACCGTTCCACCATCCAAGCAACCCACTCACCCTGGACATTCAAGCCAAAGTGTTTCTGGGTTCCAAAATATCTCTGATTACCAGGATTTACCAGAAACTTTTGCCCATTTTCGGGCATTTACAAACCTTATTAATCCACTTGTCTTATCCGATTCGAACCGTTCCACCATCCACGCAACCCACTCACCCTGGACATTCAAGCCAAAGTGTTTCTGAGTTCCAAAATATCTCTGATTACCAGGATTTACCAGAAACTTTTGCCCATTTATGGGCATTTACAAACCTGATTATTCCACTTTTCCTATCCGGTTCGAACCGTTCGAACATCCACACACTCCACTTACCCTGGACATTAAAGCCAAAGTGTGTCTGGGTTCCAAAATATCCCTGATTACCAGGAGTTACCAAGAACGTTTGCCCGTTTAAAATGAGCGAGAATTTACAAACCACTTATTATTCCACTTTTCCTATCCGATTCAAGCAGTTCCACCGTCCACACACTCCACTCACCCTGGACATTCAAGCCAAAAAGTTTTCCAGGTCCCCAATTTTCCCTGATTACCAGGAAATGTTGCCTATTTAAAATGAATGGGCATTTACAAACCTTTTAATTCTACTTGTCTTATCCGATTCGAACCGTTCCACTATCAATGCGACCAACTCACCCTGGACATTCAAACCAAAGTGTTTCTGGGTTCCAAAATATCTCTGATTACCAGGAGTTACCAGGAACTTTTGCCCATTTAAAATAAATAGGCATTTACAAATCTTATTATTCCACTTTTCCTATTCGGTTCGAACCGTTCGAACATCCACACACTCCACTCAACCTGGAAATTCAAGCCAAAGTGTTTCTGGGTTCCAAAGTATCCCTGATTACCAGGAGTTACCAAGAACGTTTGCCCGTATAAAATGAGTGAGCATTTACAAACCACTTATTATTCCACTTTTCCTATCCGATTCAAGCAGTTCCACCGTCCCCACACTCCACTCACCCTGGACATTCAAGCCAAAAAGTTTTCCAGGTCCCCAATTTTCCCTGATTACCAGGAAATGTTGCCTATTTAAAATGAATGGGCATTTACAAACCTTATTAATCCACTTGTCTTATCCGATTCGAACCGTTCCACCATCCACGCAACCCACTCACCCTGGACATTCAAGCCAAAGTGTTTCTGGGTTCCAAAATATCTCTGATTACCAGGATTTACCAGAAACTTTTGCCCATTTATGGAAATTTACAAACCTTATTATTCCACTTTTCCTATCCGGTTCGAACCGTTCGAACATCCACACACTCCACTCACCCTGGAAATTCAAGCCAAAGTGTTTCTGGGTTCCAAAATATCACTGATTACCAGGAGTTACCAAAAACGTTTGCCCGTTTAAAATGAGTGAGCATTTACAAACCACTTATTATTCCACTTTTCCTATCCGATTCAAGCAGTTCCACAGTCCACACACTTCACTCACCCTGGACATTCAAGCCAAAAAGTTTTCCAGGTCCCAAAATGTCCCTGATTACCAGGAACTTTTGCCTATTTAAAATGAATGTTCATTTACAAACCTTATAATTCCACTTTTCTTATCCGATTCAAACCGTTCCGCCATCCACGCAATCCACTCACCCTGGACATTCAAGCCAAAGTGTTTCTGGTTCCAAAATATCTCTGATTACCAGGATTTACCAGAAACTTTTGCCCATTTATGGAAATTTACAAACCTTATTATTCCACTTTTCTTATCCGGTTCGAACCGTTCGAACATCCGCACACTCCACTCACCCTGGACATTCAAGGCAAAATGTGTTTGGGTTACAAAATATCCCTGATTACCAGGAATTACCAGGAACCTTTGCCCATTTAAAATGAATGGGCAATTACAAACCTCGTATTAGTCCACGGACAAGGAGTAGGAAGAAGTAAAACTAACTTAATCCTACCACTTTTCTGTTCTCAAAGCAAGTCATAACACATTTCTCAACCGATTCGAACCGTTCCACCATCCACACACCCCACTCACCCTGGAAATTCAAGCCAAAATGTTTCTGGGTTCCAAAATATCCCTGATTACCAGGAGTTACCAAGAACGTTTGCCCGTTTAAAATGAGTGAGCATTTACAAACCACTTATTATTCCACTTTTCCTATCCGATTCAAGCAGTTCCACCGTCCACACACTCCACTCACCCTGGACATTCAAGCCAAAAAGTTTTCCAGGTCCCAAAATGTCCCTGATTACCAGGAACTTTTGCCTATTTAAAATGAATGTTCATTTACAAACCTTATAATTCCACTTTTCTTATCCGATTCAAACCGTTCCACTATCCACGCAATCCACTCACCCTGGACATTCAAGCCAAAGTGTTTCTGGGTTCCAAAATATCCCTGATTACCAGGATTTACCAGAAACCTTTGCCCATTTATGGGCATTTACAAACCTTATTATTCCACTTTTCCTATCCGGTTCGAACCGTTCGAACATCCACACACTCCACTCACCCTGGACATTCAAGCCAAAGTGTGTCTGGGTTCCAAAATATCCCTGATTACCAGGAATTACCAGGAACCTTTGCCCATTTAAAATGAATGGGCAATTACAAACCTCTTATTAGTCCACGGACAAGGAGTAGGAAGAAGTCAAACTAACTTAATCCTACCACTTTTCTGTTTTCAAAGCAATTCATAACACATTATCAATTTCTCAACCGATTCGAACCGTTTCACCATCCACACACCCCACTCACCCTGGACATTCAAGCCAAAGTGTTTCTGGGTTCCAAAATATCCCTGATTACCAGGAGTTACCAAGAACGTTTGCCCGGTTTAAAATGAGTGAGCATTTACAAACCACTTATTATTCCACTTTTCCTATCCGATTCAAGCAGTTCCACCGTCCACACACTCCACTCACCCTGGACATTCAAGCCAAAAAGTTTTACAGGTCCCAAAATGTCCCTGATTACCAGGAACTTTTGCCTATTTAAAATTAATGGGCATTTGCAAACCTTATAATTCTACTTGTCTTATCTGATTCGAACCGTTCCACCATCCACGCAATCCACTCACCCTGGACATTCAAGCCAAAGTGTTTCTGGGTTCCAAAATATCTCTGATTACCAGGAATTACCAGGAACGTTTGCCCGTTTAAAATGAGTGAGAATTTACAAACCACTTATTATTCCACTTTTCCTATCCGATTCAAGCAGTTCCACCGTCCACACACTCCACTCACCCTGGACATTCAAGCCAAAAAGTTTTCCAGGTCCCCAATTTTCCCTGATTACCAGGAAATGTTGCCTATTTAAAATGAATGGGCATTTACAAACCTTATTAATCCACGTGTCTTATCCGATTTGAACCGTTCCACCATCCACGCAACCCACTCACCCTGGACATTCAAGCCAAAGTGTTTCTGGGTTCCAAAATACCTCTGATTACCAGGATTGACCAGAAACGTTTGCCCATTTATGGAAATTTACAAACCTTATTATTCCACTTTTCCTATCCGATTCGAACCGTTCCACTATCCACACACTCCACTCACCCTGGACATTCAAGCCAAAGTGTGTCTGGGTTCCAAAATATCCCTGATTACCAGGAATTACCAGGAACCTTTGCCCATTTAAAATGAATGGGCAATTACAAACCTCTTATTAGTCCACAGACAAGGAGTAGGAAGAAGTAAAACTAACTTAATCCTACCACTTGTCTGTTTTCTAAGCAATTCATAACACATTCTCAATTTCTCAACCGATTCGAACCGTTCCACCATCCACACACCCCACTCACCCTGGAAATTCAAGCCAAAGTGTTTCTGGGTTCCAAAATATCCCTGATTACCAGGAGTTACCAAGAACGTTTGCCCGTTTAAAATGAGTGAGCATTTACAAACCACTTATTATACCATTTTTCCTATCCGATTCAAGCAGTTCCACCGTCCACACACTCCACTCACCCTTGTCAACTAAGCCAAAAAGTTTTACGGGTCCCCAATTTTCCCTGATTACCAGGAAATGTTGCCTATTTGAAATGAATGGGCATTTACAAACCTTATTAATCCACTTTTCTTATCCGATTCGAACCGTTCCACCATCCACGCAACCCACTCACCCTGGACATTCAAGCCAAAGTGTTTCTGGGTTCCAAAATATCTCTGATTACCAGGATTTACCAGAAACGTCTGCCCATTTATGGGCATTTACAAACCTTATTATTCCACTTTTCCTATCCGGTTCGAACCGTTCGAACATCCACACACTCCACTCACCCTGGACATTCAAGCCAAAGTGTGTCTGGGTTCCAAAATATCCCTGATTACCAGGAATTACCAGGAACCTTTGCCGGTTTAAAATGAATGGGCAATTACAAACCTCTTATTAGTCCACGGACAAGGAGTAGGAAGAAGTAAAACTAACTTAATCCTACCACTTTTCTGTTTTCAAAGCATTTCATAGCACATTCTCAATTTCTCAACCGATTCGAACCGTTCCACCATCCACACACCCCACTCACCCTGGAAATTCAAGCCAAAGTGTTTCTGGGTTCCAAAATATCCCTGATTACCAGGAGTTACCAAGAACGTTTGCCCGTTTAAAATGAGTGAGCATTTACAAATCACTTATATTCCACTTTTCCTATCCGATTCAAGCAGTTCCACCGTCCACACACTCCACTCACTCTGGAAATTCAAGCCAAAAAGTTTTCCAGGTCCCCAATTTTCCCTGATTACCAGGAAATGTTGCCTATTTACAATGAATGGGCATTTACAAACCTTATTATTCCACTTTTCTTATCCGATTCGAACCGTTCCACCATCCACGCAACCCACTCACCCTGGACATTCAAGCCAAAGTGTTTCTGGGTTCCAAAATATCTCTGATTACCAGGATTTACCAGAAACTTTTGCCCATTTATGGAAATTTACAAACCTTATTATTCCACTTTTCCTATCCGGTTCGAACCGTTCGAACATCCACACACTCCACTCACCCTGGACATTCAAGTCAAAGTGTGTCTAGGTTCCTAAATATCCCTGATTACCAGGAGTTACCAAGAACGTTTGCCCGTTTAAAATGAGTGAGCATTTACAAACCACTTATTATTCCACTTTTCCTATCCGATTCGAACCGTTCCACCATCCACGCAACCAAATCACCCTGGACATTAAAGCCAAAATGTTTCTGGGTTCCAAAATATCTCTGATTACCAGGATTTACCAGAAACTTTTGCCCATTTATGGAAATTTACAAACCTTATTATTCCACTTTTCCTATCCGGTTCGAACCGTTCGAACATCCACACACTCCACTCACCCTGGACATTCAAGCCAAAGTGTTTCTGGGTTCCAAAATATCCCTGATTACCAGGAATTACCAGGAACCTTTGCCCATTTAAAATGAATGGGCAATTACAAACCTCGTATTAGTCCACGGACAAGGAGTAGGAAGAAGTAAAACTAACTTAATCCTACCACTTTTCTGTTTTCAAAGCAAGTCATAGCACATGATCAATTTCTCAACCGATTCGAACCGTTCCACCATCCACACACCCCACTCACCCTGGGAATTCAAGCCAAAGTGTTTCTGGGTTCCAAAATATCCCTGATTACCAGGAGTTACCAAGAACGTTTGCCCGTTTAAAATGAGTGAGCATTTACAAACCACTTATTATTCCACTTTTCCTATCCGATTCAAGCAGTTCCACCATCCACACACTCCACTCACCCTGGACATTTAAGCCAAAAAGTTTTCCAGGTCCCCAAATGTCCCTGATTACCAGGAACTTTTGCCTATTTAAAATGAATGGGCATTTACAAACCTTATAATTCTACTTGTCTTATCCGATTCGAACCGTTCCACCATCCACGCAATCCACTCACCCTGGACATTCAAACCAAAGTGTTTCTGGGTTCCAAAATATCTCTGATTACCAGGATTTACCAGAAACTTTTGCCCATTTAAAATAAATGGGTATTTACAAACCTTATTATTCCACTTTTCCTATCTGGTTCGAACTGTTTGAACATCCACACTCTCCACTCACCCTGGACATTCAAGCCAAAAAGTTTTCCAGGTTCCAAAATTTCCCCGATTACCAGGAATGTTTCCCCATTCAAAGTGAATGGGCAATATACAAACCTTTGCGTATCCCACATTTCTCAACGGATTTGAACCGTTCCACCATCCACACACTCCACTCACCCTGGACATTCAAGCTGAAAGGTTTTTCCAGGTCCCCAAATTTCCCTGATTACCAGGAACTTTTGCCTATATAAAATGAATGTTCAATTACAAAACTTATAATTCCACTTGTCTTATCCGATTCGAACCGTTCCACTATCAACGCAACCAACTCACCCTGGACATTCAAACCAAAGTGTTTCTGGGTTCCAAAATATCTCTGATTACCAGGATTTACCAGAAACTTTTGCCCATTTAAAATAAATAGGCATTTACAAACCTTATCATTCCACTTTTTCTATCTGGTTTGAACCGTTTGAACATCCACACTCTCCACTCACCCTGGACATTAAAGCCAAAAAGTTTTCCAGGTTCCAAAATCTCCCCAATTACCAGGATTGTTTCCCCATTCAAAGTGAATGGGCAATCTACAAACCTTTGTGTATCCCACATTTCTCAACGGATTCGAACCGTTCCACCATCCACACACTCCACTCACCCTGGACATTCAAGCCAAAGTGTTTCTGGGTTCCAAAATATCTCTGATTACCAGGATTTACCAGAAACTTTTGCCCATTTAAAATAAATAGGCATTTACAAATCTTATTATTCCACTTTTCCTATCCGGTTCGAACCCTTTGAACATCCACACACTCCACTCACCCTGGACATTCAAGCCAAAAAGTTTTCCAGGTTCCAAAATTTCCCCGATTACCAGGAATGTTTCCCCATTCAAAGTGAATGGGCAATATACAAACCTTTGTGTATCCCACATTTCTCAACGGATTCGAACCGTTCCACCATCCACACACTCCACTCACCCTGGACATTCAAGCCGAAAGGTTTTCCAGGTCCCGAAATTTCCCTGATTACCAGGAACTTTTGCCTATTTAAAATGAATGTTAATTTACAAACCTTATAATTCTACTTGTCTTATCTGATTCGAACCGTTCCACCATCCACGCAATCCACTCACCCTGGACATTCAAACCAAAGTGTTTCTGGGTTCCAAAATATCTCTGATTACCAGGATTTACCAGAAACTTTTGCCCATTTAAAATAAATAGGCATTTACAAACCTTATCATTCTACTTTTCGTATCTGGTTCGAACTGTTTGAACATCCACACTCTCCACTCACCCTGGACATTCAAGCCAAAAAGTTTTCCAGGTTCCAAAATCTCCCCGATTACCAGGATTGTTTCCCCATTCAAAGTGAATGGGCAATCTACAAACCTCTGTGTATCCCACATTTCTCAACGGATTCGAACCGTTCCACCATCCACACACTCCACTCACCCTGGACATTCAAGCCAAAGTGTTTCTGGGTTCCAAAATATCTCTGATTACCAGGAGTTACCAGGAACTTTTGCCCATTTAAAATAAATAGGCATTTACAAATCTTATTATTCCACTTTTCCTATTCGGTTCGAACCGTTCGAACATCCACACTCTCCACTCACCCTGGACATTCAAGCCAAAAAGTTTTCCAGGTTCCAAAATTTCCCCGATTACCAGGAATGTTTCCCCATTCAAAGTGAATGGGCAATATACAAACCTTTGTGTATCCCACATTTATCAACGGATTTGAACCGTTCCACCATCCACACACTCCACTCACCCTGGACATTCAAGCCAAAAAGTTTTCCAGGTCCCAAAATGTCCCTGATTACCAGGAACTTTTGCCTATTTAAAATGAATGTTCATTTACAAAACTTATAATTCCACTTGTCTTATCCGATTCGAACCGTTCCACTATCCACGCAACCCACTCACCCTGGACATTCAAACCAAAGTGTTTCTGGGTTCCAAAATATCTCTGATTACCAGGATTTACCAGAAACTTTTGCCCATTTAAAATAAATAGGCATTTACAAACCTTATCATTCCACTTTTCCTATCTGGTTTGAACCGTTTGAACATCCACACACTCCACTCACCCTGGACATTCAAGCTGAAAGGTTTTTTCCAGGTCCCCAAATTTCCCTGATTACCAGGAACTTTTGACATTTAAAATGATTGGTTGGGATTGGTTTGGAACGTGGATTGTTCCTTGCAGCGTTATTTGATCAGACTAATAAATGTTTTGTTGAATTTTCTCTAAATAAAATAAAATAATGTAGAAATAATAATAATAAATGACCTTCTTCCTGCACATCGGCTACCTTCTCGGCATCCTGGGATCACGCCAACAGCAGCCATGCGCCATTGTGCATTGGTCATTTTATCCGTTATTTCGATTAATGCCATTGAAATTGTTAAATAATATTTCAATGCTTTTTTAACAATTTTGGAAATCGGGGTAATGCTCCTTCTGCAGGCCCACTTATAAAAAGCTGGTTGTTGATTCATGACTTCATGTAGATAGTCACCTTGGATTGTCTTCTGGGCACTCTGCCAGGTACGAAGCCGACCTCAATAAACCAGCCAATCTCTGACGTTTTAGCTTTTTCGAGGCGGGAAAAGTGTCAAAGGAGACTTGTTTGTGTTCCCAGGACTCCGGGAGCAGATCTCGGCCAAATGTGTCAGTGGGCTGGTGCAAAGCCGACCCAGGTGTTGGCGACTCCACGTGATCTGACGCTTAAATACGTGCAATGTTTCTTTCTTGGCTGACCCATGACACTATTTCTCTCACGTACATGCCCCGTGCTTACCACCGTCCGCGTGGCGACAACTCCTTCTCCCCGGGCCTCGCACTTCTTTTCTTGGCACTCGGTCGGGAGGACAGCAGCTGATCTTGAAATATCACCCGGTGATTTGTGTGCACTGCCTGACAGACTTTGGGCCAGGCTGGGAATGTGTCATATTTAGTGTGAAGCAGATTCCTACATGCCGCATTTGTAAGACACACACATTGTTGGCCACTTTGGTTTTCAGGGGCCAGTTTTCATTTATTCATAGTCTTAATGTGTTTATTTTGTCTTTAGAACGCAAATCAAGCTGCTGTCCCTCACTTTGGACACCCCTGGCCTGGGCAATTGTGTGACAATGTCATCAAGGTTCAAGGTTCAAGGTTCAACTTTATTGTCCCCGCGGGGAAATTTGTCTTGGGCACAGTGCATCATTGCTTTCTTAACATACCCAAAAACAACAGAACAAAAACACAAAGCACAGACACAACCACAACCATACAACTAACATTTAAACATCAGAACATGGAGCTTGATAGACATAGGTGGCACTTTGATGTAGGCATAAAATCTACTAGAGCTCATGGATAAAGTGCTGTGTGCTAAAGTGCTTAGTTCTAAAGTGCTATGTGCTAAAGTGCTATGTGCTAAAAAAAAAAAGTGCTAACCTATGTATTAAAATTCTATTGCACATTGTTGGTCAGCTTAATGGAGGCTGGGACAAATGATAATTTAAGGCGGTTAGATTTGCATAGTGGGACCCGGAGTCTTCTCCCTGATGGCAGGGTTCCATATTCAGGAAAGAGTGGGTGTTGTGAGAGAATACACGTTTGTATTCACTGAAGGCTGCCAAATGAAAGCAAGTTCAACCCCCCCGAGGAAATTCTACCAATAAAATCATCTCCGTCGAAATATTTTTTTACGTTACTTTAAAGGAGCCATATGTAGAAAGTTCATGTCAAGTCATCATTAAATGATACATCAGAAGGCATTAATAAATCATCTTCTTTTTCAAAAGCTCTATAACTGATAACCAGGGGCGTCACTAGCTTTTAAGGACAGGGGGGGCTTAGCCCCCAGGAGATGTAGGGCACGAGCACAAAACTTCACAAACGGCTAACAAACACTTAGAAATGATTCATTGTTATTATTATTATTTCAGTCGGTTTATTTTCAATCTGTGTTCAGTACAACAAACATGGGTTTGCACAGTGACATTTTGTTTACAGCATCAACAAGAAACAATTACTCGCATGATGATGATTATTATTATCTACTGATGATAGTCATATGTGAATGAGCTCAGCTCCTGTCCTCCTCCATGTGTAAAGTGAGAAACACAGCTGATGCTCCAGAAGGAAGTAACCGCAAATATAGCAAATGGTAAAAAAGAGTGCACATTTAACTTTATAAATAATCAGGACCTTAATGATGCATTTCAGGCTAACTAGCTAACTAAGTAGCAGCATTCTTTTAGAGCGGGAATGTCAACTTTTTTGTCAAACACAGACCTGGTGTAAAGTGGAGCTAACACATTTTACTACAAGCAGTGATGAATACTTGAAAAAGTTTCTTATGTCCATTTTGCATCCGTTCACGTTCTTGTTCTGCAGTGCTGTGTGCTAATGTGCTTCGTACACCTGCAGGACCGCAAGCAAGGTCACGGAGAAAATGCGGACTGGATTTTGAGTGATGTGGGCATTTTATATATGAACAGGTGGAATGGATTGGATACCGACGCACTAAAGGGGCTCTCTATCTTACGCTATGAAGTGAGGGGAAACTGAGTGAATAACGACAGGTTATATTATTATTTATTTAAAGTCATATTCGGGCCACTTTGTAATGAATATGTCGGCATGTATTTGTAAAAAAAAATTAATATATAATATATATATATATAAATATATATATATATATATTTATATATATATATATATATATATATAACACCAGATTATTTAGGGGGGCTTAAGAATATTTTAGGGGGGCTTAAGCCCCCCTAAAATAGGCCTAACAACGCCAATGCTGATAACAGTAGTTCATTTACTCATTTCAAAATTAGATTAACATCACCGAAATATTGTTATTGTTTTCATTTCGATGCCCATTCCCTCCACCGTTTGACCAATTAGAAAGTCTGTGAGTGTGTCACACCCAGGTTGCCATCTTGGTCTGGCTACTGCCACTGGTAAAGTTACTAAACATGTCAGACCTTAGTCCAATCTAAAAGGTACCATTGTCAACTTATTCATGACAAAGCCAGGAACAAAACCAGGATTTGTATCGGGGATGCCTTTGAACATACTTGGCAACCTTGAGACCTCCGATTTCGGGAGGTGGTGGGCGGGGGGCGTGGTCAGGGGTGGGGCGGGGCGTATATCGACAGCTAGAATTCACCAAGTCAAGTATTTCTTACATATATATATATATATATATATATATATATATATATATATATATATATATATATATATATATATATATCCTGAAAATATGCAAACAAAACTGTGTTTAGATAATTGATACTTCAAACTTGCATAAATAAATCTTAATGAATATAACACAACTTGGCTTCTGAGAGCTTCAAAATGTAATGAATAAAATGCTAAAGTTGTTGATAAACAAGCAATCATTTTAATAATTAAATATGGTCATTTTAAATGAATTATTATGATGATTTAAAATTAATGATTTCAAATATGTTTATTTTAATGTATAATTCTATGGCTGGATGTAATAAGGAGTCAGAAAAAATACAAATAAAAATACAATTAATTTTGATATTTTTAGCAAAATATAGTAAAAATGTATTTATTTATTTTTTAATTAATAAATATATTTAGACGTTCTTGGGGTGCCAAATCACTAAGAACAATGTCCAAGAAGACTAAAAAAACAGGCATCGTTTGGATTTTCCTTTGTGGATTGTTAAGTAGCTATACGGTAATTGTTACGAGTCACGCGAATTGCAAAGCAGCACATTACACTCTACACTTTAAGGTTTATTTTGAAGTGGAACATGAGCCTGACAGGACCTGCGTAGTAAGTCAATGAACAATAGAGGCATTGTCCAGTAGAACATGGCAGATTATATCAGAGATTTGTATTACCAGATCTGATTGTTTGACAATGGTGTGACTTTAAATGGCAGCGGAGTCTAAAACGGTCCACTCTGGATCAGGGGCAAAGTTTCCAGAAACAAACGCCTCACTGACTCACGATGCAGAAGAAATCTTCACTTTATTTAGGAGAAGTCATGTCAGTATTTATTAGGGCTCTGATTCCTAAAATTGTGTTCATAGTCGACGGTCAGTCAAATCTTTGGTGTTGTTTTTAGACATTGATTAAACGTGGTCAAAAAACATGTTATGTTTGTGTTGTAGAATATCCATCCATCCATCTTCTTCCGCTTATCCGAGGTCGGTTCGCGGGGGCAGCAGCCTAAGCAGGGAAGCCCAGACTTCCCTCTCCCCAGCCACTTCGTCCAGCTCTTCCTGTGGGATCCCGAGGCGTTCCCAGGCCAGCCGGGAGACATAGTCTTCCCAACGTGTCCTGGGTCTTCCCCGCGGCCTCCTACCGGTCGGACGTGCCCTAAACACCTCCCTAGGGAGGCGTTCGGGTGGCATCCTGACCAGATGCCCGAACCACCTCATCTGGTTCCTCTCGATGTGGAGGAGCAGCGGCTTTACTTTGAGCTCCCCCCGGATGACAGAGCTTCTCACCCTATCTCTAAGGGAGAGACCCGCCACCCGGCGGAGGAAACTCATTTGGGCCGCTTGTACCCGTGATCTTGTCCTTTCGGTCATAACCCAAAGCTCATGACCATAGGTGAGGATGGGAACGTAGATCGACCGGTAAGTTGAGAGCTTTGCCTTCCGGCTCAGCTCCTTCTTCACCACAACGGATCGATACAGCGTCCGCATTACTGAAGACGCCGCACCGATCCTCCTGTCGATCTCACCATCCACTCTTCCCTCACTCGTGAACAAGACTCCGAGGTACTTGAACTCCTCCACTTGGGGCAAGATCACCTCCCCAACCCGGATATGGCACTCCACCCTTTTTCGGGCGAGAACCATGGACTCGGACTTGGAGGTGCTGATTCTCATCCCAGTCGCTTCACACTCGGCTGTGAACCGATCCAGTGAGAGCTGAAGATCCTGGCCAGATGAAGCCATCAGGACCACATCATCTGCAGAAAGCAGAGACCTAATCCTGCAGCCACCAAACCAGATCCCCTCAACGCCTTGACTGCGCCTAGAAATTCTGTCCATAAAGGTTATGAACAGAATGGGTGACAAAGGGCAGCCTTGGCGGAGTCCAACCCTCACTGGAAACGTGTCCGACTTACTGCCGGCAATGCAGACCAAGCTCTGGCACTGATCATACAGGGAGCGGACCGCCACAATCAGACAGTCCAATACCCCATACTCTCTGAGCACTCCCCACAGGACTTCCCGAGGGACACGGTCGAATGCCTTCCCCAAGTCCACAAAGCACATGTAGACTGGTTGGGCAAACTCCCATGCACCCTCAAGGACCCTGCCGAGAGTATAGAGCTGGTCCACAGTTGCACGACCAGGACGAAAACCACACTGTTCCTCCTGAATCCGAGGTTCGACTATCCGGTCTTGTAGAATATTGGTTAGGAAATGACCAAATTTCAATGTTAAATCAACGTCAGAACCCAACATTGATTAAACGTTGTATAAAAACATGTTCTTTCTATGTTGTATTTGAGTTGCTCAATGTCAGGACCTAATTTTGCAAGTTATCAATGTTATTTCAATGTTTTGTGCCTGCTGGGATACTTAAAGGGGAACATTATCACAATTTCGTCCTGGTCGTGGAACTGTGGACCAGCTCTATACTCTGGGCAGGGTCCTTGAGGGTGCATGGGAGTTTGCCCAACCAGTCTACATGTGTTTTGTGGACTTGGAGAAGGCATTCGACTGTGTCCCTCGGGAAGTCCTGTGGGGAGTGCTCAGAGAGTATGGGGTATCGGACTGTCTGATTGTGGCGGTCCGCTCCCTGTATGATCAGTGTCAGAGCTTGGTCCGCATTGCCGGTAGTAAGTCGGACACGTTTCCAGTGAGGGTTGGACTCCGCCAAGGCTGCCCTTTGTCACCCATTCTGTTCTGAACTTTTATGGACAGAATTTCTAGGCGCAGTCAAGGCGTTGAGGGGATCTGGTTTGGTGGCTGCAGGATTAGGTCTCTGCTTTTTGCAGATGATATGGTCCTGATGGCTTCATCTGGCCAGGATCTTCAGCTCTCGCTGGATCGGTTCGCAGCTGAGTGTTAAGCGACTGGGATGAGAATCAGCACCTCCAAGTCCGAGTCCATGGTTCTCGCCCGGAAAAGGGTGGAGTGCCATCTCCGGGTTGGGGAGGAGATCTTGCCCCAAGTGGAGGAGTTCAAGTACCTCGGAGTCTTGTTCACGAGTGAGGGAAGAGTGGATGGTGAGATGATGAAGACGGCGTCTTCAGTAATGCGGACGCTGTATCGATCCGTTGTGGTGAAGAAGGAGCTGAGCTGGAAGGCAAAGCTCTCAATTTACCGGTCGATCTGCGTTCCCATCCTCACCTATGGTCATGAGCTTTGGGTTATGACCGAAAGGACAAGATCACGGGTACAAGCGGCCCAAATGAGTTTCCTCCACCGGGTGGCGGGGCTCTCCCTTAGAGATAGGGTGAGAAGCTCTGTCATCCGGAAGGAACTCAAAGTAAAGCCGCTGCTCCTCCACATCGAGAGGAGCCAGATGAGGTGGTTCGGGCATCTGGTCAGGATGCCACCCAAACGCCTCCCTAGGGAGGTGTTTAGGGCACGTCCGGCCGGTAGGAGGCCGCGGGGAAGACCCAGGACACGTTGGGAAGACTATGTCTCCCGGCTGGCCTGGGAACGCCTCGGGGTCCCACAGGAAGAGCTGGACGAAGTGGCTGGGGAGAGGGAAGTCTGGGGCTTCCCTGCTTAGGCTGCTGCCCCCGCGACCCGACCTCGGATAAGCGGAAGAAGATGGGTGGATGGATGTACGTTTAATCAACGTTGTATCAATGTCTGGTGCATGCTGGGACCTTCCAACAGTATTAAATCTGTGTTTCTGCAGATGGTAGAAGACCCATGAGCAGTGTTGGACTTAAGACATTGATTTGTGTCAAACTACTCTAATGAAATATGCAATCACACACATAGGAAGTCTTTAGTACCACAATAGCATGTTCACACTGCATTTGTCCTACACAAAGTTGTTTGGAGGGCCGACTCCGGGATGTACTCTCCAGTACCATTTACACCTCCTGCTTGTGGTGCAACACCCGCACGCTCCTGCCTTACACTTGCTTAGCTTAAGCTCTTCAATTATTTAGTCCCGGATCAATACCCGGCACACTTGTGTAAGGAAAAGGGCCGGGGAGAAAAACACTTTTAAGCTGGATCAGGAATATGGATTTGTATCAATTTATGTGCGGGCCACTCGGGCGAGCAATGTGTTGGAAAACACGGCTAAGCGGCAAGGCTTGACGGCTCAGGAACTCGCTTTTCTTTTTTTTTTTTTTTCGCCCGGACCAATTACTGCGTGTCAAAGGCGCCAAAGTTCGCTCCACAGTTTAATGAACAAGAGTCGGCGTTATCCTAATTGACCTCCAACTTTGTGTGGGAAGTAAGTCCTGCCAAGACGAGTCACCATGTCTGACAAGTGCTTACCCGCATTGTTGCCATTTATTCTTGTGCTTTGGCTCCCTCTAGTGTTGAGGTGGGAGTATACACAAGCTTCTTCTAAAATCACCTCTAAAGTGCTAGTAAACACAAGCACAACATACAGGTAAAAGCCAGTAAATTAGAATATTTTGAAAAACTTGATTTATTTCAGTAATTGCATTCAAAAGGTGTAACTTGTACATTATATTTATTCATTGCACACAGACTGATGCATTCAAATGTTTATTTCATTTAATTTTGATGATTTGAAGTGGCAACAAATGAAAAATCCAAAATTCCGTGTGTCACAAAATTAGAATATTACTTAAGGCTAATACAAAAAAAGGGATTTTTAGAAATGTTGGCCAACTGAAAAGTATGAAAATGAAAAATATGAGCATGTACAATACTCAATACTTGGTTGGAGCTCCTTTTGCCTCAATTACTGCGTTAATGCGGCGTGGCATGGAGTCGATGAGTTTCTGGCACTGCTCAGGTGTTATGAGAGCCCAGGTTGCTCTGATAGTGGCCTTCAACTCTTCTGCGTTTTTGGGTCTGGCATTCTGCATCTTCCTTTTCACAATACCCCACAGATTTTCTATGGGGCTAAGGTCAGGGGAGTTGGCGGGCCAATTTAGAACAGAAATACCATGGTCCGTAAACCAGGCACGGGTAGATTTTGCGCTGTGTGCAGACGCCAAGTCCTGTTGGAACTTGAAATCTCCATCTCCATAGAGCAGGTCAGCAGCAGGAAGCATGAAGTGCTCTAAAACTTGCTGGCAGACGGCTGCGTTGACCCTGGATCTCAGGAAACAGAGTGGACCGACACCAGCAGATGACATGGCACCCCAAACCATCACTGATGGTGGAAACTTTACACTAGACTTCAGGCAACGTGGATCCTGTGCCTCTCCTGTCTTCCTCCAGACTCTGGGACCTCGATTTCCAAAGGAAATGCAAATACCTAAATACCTACACAGTGGCCTAGTGGTTAGAGTGTCTGTCCTGAGATCAGTAGGTTGGGAGTTCAAATCCCGGCTGAGTCATACCAAAGACTATAAAAATGGGACCTATTACCTCCCTGCTTGGCACTCAGCATCAAGGGTTGGAATTGGGGTTAAATCACCAAAATGATTCCCGGGCGCAGCCACCGCTGCTGCCCACTGCTCCCCTCACCTCCCAGGGGGTGATCAAGGGTGATGGGTCAAATGCAGAGAATAATTTCGTGTGTGACAGTCATTGGTACTTTAACTTTTTAACTTTAAAATTTGCTTTCGTCAGAAAACATTACTTTGGACCACTCAGCAGCAGTCCAGCTGGTGTCGGTCCACTCTGTTTCCTGAGATCCAGGGTCAACGCAGCCGTCTACCAGCAAGTTTTAGAGCACTTCATGCTTCCTGCTGCTGACCTGCTCTATGGAGATGGAGATTTCAAGTTCCAACAGGACTTGGCGCCTGCACACAGCGCAAAATCTACCCGTGCCTGGTTTACGGACCATGGTATTTCTGTTCTAAATTGGCCCGCCAACTCCCCTGACCTTAGCCCCATAGAAAATCTGTGGGGTATTGTGAAAAGGAAGATGCAGAATGCCAGACCCAAAAACGCAGAAGAGTTGAAGGCCACTATCAGAGCAACCTGGGCTCTCATAACACCTGAGCTGTGCCAGAAACTCATCGACTCCATGCCACGCCGCATTAACGCAGTAATTGAGGCAAAAGGAGCTCCAACCAAGTATTGAGTATTGTACATGCTCATATTTTTCATTTTCATACTTTTCAGTTGGCCAACATTTCTAAAAATCCCTTTTTTGTATTAGCCTTAAGTAATATTCTAATTTTGTGACACACGGAATTTTGGATTTTCATTTGTTGCCACTTCAAATCATCAAAATTAAATGAAATAAACATTTGAATGCATCAGTCTGTGTGCAATGAATAAATATAATGTACAAGTTACACCTTTTGAATGCAATTACTGAAATAAATCAAGTTTTTCAAAATATTCTCATTTACTGGCTTTTACCTGTACATAGCCCCTTTTTAATGACTTTTAACTGAAACATGGAATACAACTAGATTTTATATGGTAAAAAGATACCAAATCAATACATTTATTGGGGAAATGCATGGACAAGGCTCATTATTATTATTATTATTATTACAGGAGCATGGTGGTAACTAGGGTTGTACGGTATACTGGTACTAGTATAGTACCACGATACTAATGAATCATATTCGGTACTATACCGCTTCTGAAAAGTACCTTCTTCTGGTCGTGTCATGGCAGGTTTTACGAGCAGAGGAGCATGTTGGGCAGCGCACACACACAGAGTACTTACAAGCAGACACAGCGTGTAGACGGAAAAGGGAGAATGGGTGAATTTTGGTGCAAAAAGTAAAGATAAAGGTGAACATTACTGGTTGTATTGCTAGTTTACCTCTTCTTCTGCAGACATTACTGGTTGTATAACTGGTTTACTTCTTTTTCTGCAGACATTACTAGTTGTATTACTAGTTTGCCTCTTCTTCTGCAGACTATACTGGTTGTATTACTAGTTTATCTCTTCTTCAGCACTCAATACTGGTTTTATTAGTAGTTTACCTCTTCTTCTGCAGACATTACTGGTTGTATTACTGCTTTACCTCATCTTGTGCAGACTTTACTAGTTGTATTACTGGTTTACCTCTTCTTCTGCAGACATTACTAGTTCTATAACTGGTTTACTTCTTCTGCAGACATTACTAGTTGTATTGCTAGTTTACCCCTTCTTCTGCACACATTACTGGTTTTATTACAAGTTTACCTCTTCTTCTGCAGACATTACTAGTTTTATTAGTCTTTACCTCTTCTTCTGCAGACATTACAGGTTGTATTACTAGTATACTTCTTCTTCTGCAAACATTACTAGTTGTATTACTTTTTTACCTCTTCTTCTGCAGACATTACTAGTTTTATTAGTCTTTACTTTTTCTTCTACAGACATTACTAGTTGTATTACTAGTTTACCTCTTCTTTTGCAGACATTACAGGTTTTATTACTAGTATACCTCTTCTTCTGCAGACATCACTAGTTTTATTACTAGTTTACCTCTTCTTCTGCAGACATTACTAGTTTTATTAGTCTTTACATTTTCTTCTGCAGACATTACTAGTTGTATTACTAGTTTACTTCTTCTTGTGCAGACATTACTAGTCGTATTAGTCTTTACCTCTTCTTGTGCAGACATTATTAGTTGTATTACTAGTTTACCTCTTCTTCTGCAGACATTACTGGTTTTATTACTAGTTTACCTCTTCTTCTGTAGACATTACTACTTTTATTACTAGTTTACCTCTTCTTCTGCAGACATTACTGGTTTTATTACTAGTTTACCTCTTCTTCTGCAGACATTACTACTTTTATTACTAGTTTACCTCTTCTTCTGCAGACATTACTGGTTTTATTACTAGTTTACCTCTTCTTCTGCAGACATTACTACTTTTATTACTAGTTTACCTCTTCTTCTGCAGACATTACTGGTTTTATTACTAGTTTACCTTTTCTTCTGCAGACATTACTACTTTTATTACTAGTATAGCTCTTCTTCTGCAGACATTACTAGTTGTATTACTAGTTTACCTCTTCTTCTGCAGACATTACTAGTTGTATTACTAGTTTACCTCTTTTTCTGCAGACATTACTAGTTTTATTACTAGTTTACCTCTTTTTCTGCAGACATTACTAGTTTTATTAGTCTTTACCTCTTCTTCTGCAGACATTACTAGTTGTATTACTAGTTGACCTCTTTTTCTGCAGACATTACTAGTTGTATTACTAGTTTACCTCTTTTTCTGCAGACATTACTAGCTTTATTACTAGTTTACCTCTTCTTCTGCAGACATTACTAGTTGTATTACTAGTTTACCTCTTTTTCTGCAGACATTACTAGTTGTATTACTAGTTTACCTCTTCTTCTGCAGACATTACTACTTTTATTACTAGTTTACCTCTTCTTCTGCAGACATTACTACTTTTATTACTAGTTTACCTCTTCTTCTGCAGACATTACTACTTTTATTACTAGTTTACCTCTTCTTCTGCAGACATTACTAGTTTTATTAGTCTTTACCTTTTCTTCTGCAGACATTACTAGTTTTATTAGTCTTTACCTTTTCTTCTGCAGACATTACTACTTGTATTAGTAGTTTACCTCTTCTTCTGCAGACATTACGGGTTGTATTACTAGTTTACCTCTTCTTCTGCAGACATTACTATGACAAGTGTCTCAAAGGGCTGCACAAGTGTGTGAAATATCAGTAGTTGATGACAGGAACATTTAATAAAGTAATGTCGTGGTTTTAATTATGACTATTTAGTGATTTCCAATGGAAGAAATAGTTGTGCAATAAGAAGAAGCTGGAGGTCATTCTTCACCCCGCAGTAAAAGTTGTACCGTTGACCACTTAGACCGCATCTAAACTGGCTGAAATATGGAGAGTATGTGTAGGACGGCTCCATGTTTGTAGCTCTCCAGTCCAGACAAAACAGCAATGATTAAAAGGAACATCCCAGAATGGAAAATAATGACAGTGGGAGGGTTTCAAAATAGTAAATGTTAAATACATGACGGGGAAATAGGAGAAGGTCAGACATGCAATTTTGAAAAAGGAAGAAAATATGGCCTCAGTTAAATTATAGAGTCCAACGAGTACCATGTACCATGTCACCTAGATCTGTCCGTCCAGGTTTTGTGGACTGACAGCACTACAAGTGCATCTCAACCTCAATTTGAGAACTGAATTGGTTCTGGAACAGGGTCGGTAAATAGAAATGTTCTAACATGAAGCACATAAGAAACATGAATAATGACTTCCAGCCTCCACAAAAGTTCATACTTTAGTCAAAGTTTGAACACAATTAAAAGTACTAAGTACTGTAGATATCAAACAAACACAACACGGAGGTGATGGATCAACTTTATGTTTAATAACAAAGCCAAAACAAGCTGAACTTGTCCTCATTTGCATTTACCCGCCCACACTGTCACTAGCCCTGTGGTGCTCTGACAGTTGGAGATCCCAAAACTCCTCAAGTACACTGATTAAAAATATAATTAATGTTACCTTGTTGATTAATCTTTAATTCCTGGCAGGAGGAAGCAGTGTCGACGACGCTGTGGATACTATCTGAACGTTTCAAACCATATGTCATCGGAGCTCATTTAAAGCTGGTAAAATGAGCAAAAAATGATTAAAAAAAACCGAGTAAAAAGTAGCACAGTAGCTAATGGCCACACTGTGCTGACGGAGATCGATCAGGCCGCCAAATTGGATGTGCTACCGGGCACAAAATGGGTTTTGGGGTGTATATTGTAGCCCGGAAGAGTTAGAGCTATAAGGGATTCTGGGTATTTGTTCTGTTGTGTTTATGTTGTGTTACGGTGCGGATGTTCTCCCGAAATGTGTTTGTCATTCTTGGGTTCACAGTGTGGCGCATATTTGTAACAGTGTTAAAGTTGTTTATACGGTCACCCTCAGTGTGACCTGTATGTCTTGCAGACACTTACGTGTGTCTATAGAAGCCGCATACAAATGTGACCGGGCCGGCACGCTGTTTGTACGGAGAAAAAGCGGACGCGACGACAGGTTGTTGAAGACGTTAAAGGCAGTGCCATCACGGTATGCCCTCAATATTGTTGTCCGGGTGAAAATCGGGAGAAATTCGGGAGAATGGTTGCCCCGGGAGATTTTCGGGAGGGGCACTGAAATTCGGGAGTCTCCCGGAAAAAATCGGGAGGGTTGGCAAGTATGGTCGCGACCTCATCACAGGGCCAACACAGATATAGTATTTATATATAATAAATACATAGAGCTTTACTGCCCCCTTGTGTCTGTGCCGTCACACCTCCCCCAGCAAACATAACATAACCTCTAGTTTGTGCTCTAATTTGCAAAGGAACTGCAAGAACTTTATTGCTCTCATAACTTTTTCCAGATATTCAAATTTATATGAAGTAAAACACTAATGTTACGTTTTTTTTCGTAGTTTTTGCCCTCCAAAAAATGATGATGTGATGCAAGGCCCTCGTTTTGGAAAAGAGTCTCTGTGAGGCGACCATGTGTCATGACATCATGTAAGAGTAATCTTATTTAGCATTGAGGCCTTTGTAGTGGCAGATTGAATAAAGCATCATTTTGGGGTCTGTTGAACATTTTTTCATCCATACATTTTCTACCGCTTGTCCCGTTCGGGGTCGCGGGGGGTGCTGGAGCCTATCTCAGCTGCATTTGGGTGTAAGGCAATGAACACCCTGGATAAGTCGCCACCTCATCACAGGGCCAACACACATATAGTATTTATATATAATAAATACATAGATTTTTACTGCCCCCTTGTGTCTGTGCCGTCACACCTCCCCCATCAAACATAACATAACCTCTAGTTTGTGCTCTAATTTGCAAAGGAACTGCAAGAACTTTATTGCTCTCATAACTTTTTCAAGATATTCACATTTCCATGATGTAAAACAATAATGTTACGTTTTTTTTCGTAGTTTTTGCCCTCCAAAAAATGATGATGTGATGCAAGGCCCTCGTTTTGGAAAAGAGTCTCTATGAGGCGACCATGTGTCATGACATCATGTAAGAGTAATCTTATTTAGCATTGAGGCCATTGTAGTGGCAGATTGAATAAAGCATCATTTTGGGGTCTGTTGAACATTTTTTCATCCATACATTTTCTACCGCTTGTCCCGTTCGGGGTCTCGAGGGGTGCTGGAGCCTATCTCAGCTGCGTTCGGGCGGAAGGTGGGGTACACCCTGGATAAGTCGCCACCTCATCACAGGGCCAACACAGATATAGTATTTATATATAATAAATAAATAGAGCTTTACTGCCCCCTTGTGTCTGTGCCGTCACACCTCCCCCAGCAAACATAACATAACCTCTAGTTTGTGCTCTAATTTGCAAAGGAACTGCAAGAACTTTATTGCTCTCATAACTTTTTCCAGATATTCAAATTTATATGAAGTAAAACAATAATGTTACGTTTTGTTTTCTGAGTTTTTGCCCTCCAAAAAATGATGATGTGATGCAAGGCCCTCGTTTGGAAAAGAGTCTCTATGAGGCGACCATGTGTCATGACATCATGTAAGAGTAATCTTATTTAGCATTGATGCCATTGTAGTGGCAGATTGAATAAAGCAGCATTTTGGGGTCTGTTGAACATCCATTCATCCATACATTTTCTACCGCTTGTCCCGTACGGGGTCGCGGGGGGTGCTGGAGCTTATCTCAGCTGCATTCAGGCGGAAGGCGGGGTACAACCTGGACACGTCGCCACCTCATCACAGGGCCAACACAGATATAGTATTTATATATAATAAATACATATATTTTTACTGCCCCCTTGTGTCTGTGCCGTCACACCTCCCCCAACAAACATAACATAACCTCTAGTTTGTGCTCTAATTTGCAAAGTAACTGCAAGAACTTTATTGCTCTCATAACTTTTTCCAGATATTCACATTTCCATGAAGTAAAACAATAATGTTACGTTTTGTTTTTTAAAGTTTTTGCCCTCCAAAAAATGATGATGTGATGCAAGGCCCTCGTTTGGAAAAGAGTCTCTATGAGGCGACCATGTGTCATGACATCATGTAAGAGTAATCTTATTTAGCATTGAGGCCATTGTAGTGGCAGATTGAATAAAACATCATTTTGGGGTCTGTTGAACATCCATCCATCCATCCATCCATTTTTTACCGCTTGTCCCGTTCGGGGTCGCGGGGGGTGCTGGAGCCTATCTCAGCTGCATTTGGGCGTAAGGCGGTGAACACCCTGGATAAGTCGCCACCTCATCACAGGGCCAACACAGATATAGTATTTATATATAATAAATACATAGAGCTTTACTGCCCCCTTGTGTCTGTGCCGTCACACCTCCCCCAGCAAACAAAACCTAATCTCTAGCTTGTGCTCTAATTTGCAAAGGAACTGCAAGAACTTTATTGCTCTCATAACTTTTTCCAGATATTCAAATTTATATGAAGTAAAACACTAATGTTACGTTTTTTTTCGTAGTTTTTGCCCTCCAAAAAATGATGATGTGATGCAAGACCCTCGTTTGGAAAAGAGTCTCTATGAGGCGACCATGTGTCATGACATCATGTAAGAGTAGTCTTATTTAGCATTGAGGCCATTGTAGTGGCAGATTGAATAAAGCATCATTTTGTTGTCTGTTGAACATCCATCCATCCATCCATTTTCTACCGCTTGTCCCGTTCGGGGTCGCGGGGGGTGCTGGAGCCTATCTCAGCTGCATTCGGGCGTAAGGCGGGGTACACCCTGGATAAGTCGCCACCTCATCACAGGGCCAACACACATATAGTATTTAAATATAATAAATACATAGAGCTTTACTGCCCCCTTGTGTCTGTGCCGTCACACCTCCCCCAGCAAACATAACATAACCTCTAGCTTGTGCTCTAATTTGCAAAGGAACTGCAAGAACTTTATTGCTCTCATAACTTTTTCCAGATATTCACATTTATATGAAGTAAAACAATAATGTTACGTTTTGTTTTCGTAGTTTTTGCCCTCCAAAAAATGATGATGTGATGCAAGGCCCTCGTTTGGAAAAGAGTCTCTATGAGGCGACCATGTGTCATGACATCATGTAAGAGTAATCTTATTTAGCATTGAGGCCTTTGTAGTGGCAGATTGAATAAAGCATCATTTTGGGGTCTGTTGAACATCCATTCATCCATACATTTTCTACCGCTTGTCCCGTTTGGAGTCGCGGGGGGTGCTGGAGCCTATCTCAGCTGCATTCGGGCGGAAGGCGGGGTACACCCTGGATAAGTCGCCACCTCATCACAGGGCCAACACACATATAGTATTTATTTATAATAAATACATAGAGCTTTACTGCCCCCTTGTGTCTGTGCCGTCACACCTCCCCCAGCAAACATAACATAACCTCTAGCTTGTGCTCTAATTTGCAAAGGAACTGCAAGAACTTTATTGCTCTCATAACTTTTTCCAGATATTCAAATTTATATGAAGTAAAACACTAATGTTACGTTTTTTTTTTCGTAGTTTTTGCCCTCCAAAAAATGATGATGTGATGCAAGGCCCTCGTTTGGAAAAGAGTCTCTATGAGGCGACCATGTGTCATGACATCATGTAAGAGTAATCTTATTTAGCATTGAGGCCATTGTAGTGGCAGATTGAATAAAGCATCATTTTGGGGTCTGTTGAACATCCATTCATCCATACATTTTCTACCGCTTGTCCCGTTCGGGGTCGCGGGGGGTGCTGGAGCCTATCTCAGCTGCATTCGGGCGTAAGGCGGTGAACACCCTGGATAAGTCGCCACCTCATCACAGGGCCAACACACATATAGTATTTATATATAATAAATACATAGAGCTTTACTGCCCCCTTGTGTCTGTGCCGTCACACCTCCCCCAGCAAACATAACATAACCTCTAGTTTGTGCTCTAATTTGCAAAGGAACTGCAAAAACTTTATTGCTCTCATAACTTTTTCCAGATATTCACATTTCCATGATGTAAAACACTAATGTTACGTTTTGTTTTCGTAGTTTTTGCCCTCCAAAAAATGATGATGTGATGCAAGGCCCTCGTTTGTAAAAGAGTCTCTCTGAGGCGACCATGTGTCATGACATCATGTAAGAGTAATCTTATTTAGCATTGAGGCCATTGTAGTGGCAGATTGAATAAAGCATCATTTTGTGGTCTGTTGAACATCCATCCATCCATCCATTTGTCTACCGCTTGTCCCGTTCGGGGTCGCGGGGGGTGCTGGAGCCTATCTCAGCTGCATTCAGGCGGAAGGCGGGGTACAACCTGGACACGTCGCCACCTCATCACAGGGCCAACACACATATAGTATTTATATATAATAAATACATAGTTTTTTACTGCCCCCTTGTGTCTGTGCCGTCACACCTTCCCCAGCAAATATAACATAACCTCTAGCTTGTGCTCTAATTTGCAAAGGAACTGCAATAACTTTATTGCTCTCATAACTTTTTCCAGATATTCAAATTTATATGAAGTAAAACACTAATGTTACGTTTTTTTTCGTAGTTTTTGCCCTCCAAAAAATGATGATGTGATGCAAGGCCCTCGTTTGGAAAAGAGTCTCTATGAGGCGACCATGTGTCATGACATCATGTAAGAGTAATCTTATTTAGCATTGAGGCCATTGTAGTGGCAGATTGAATAAAGCATACTTTTGGGGTCTGTTGAACATCCATTCATCCATTTATTTTCTACCGCTTGTCCCGTTCGGGGTCGCGGGGGGTGCTGGAGCCTATCTCAGCTGCATTTGGGCGTAAGGCGGTGAACACCCTGGATAAGTCGCCACCTCATCACAGGGCCAACACAGATATAGTATTTATATATAAAAATACATAGAGCTTTACTGCCCCCTTGTGTCTGTGCCGTCACACCTCCCCCAGCAAACACAACATAACCTCTAGTTTGTGCTCTAATTTGCAAAGGAACTGCAAGAACTTTATTGCTCTCATAACTTTTTCCAGATATTCAAATTTATATGAAGTAAAACACTAATGTTACGGTTTTTTTCGTAGTTTTTGCCCTCCAAAAAATGATGATGTGATGCAAGGCCCTCGTTTGGAAAAGAGTCTCTATGAGGCGACCATGTGTCATGACATCATGTAAGAGTAATCTTATTTAGCATTGAGGCCATTGTAGTGGCAGATTGAATAAAGCATCATTTTGGGGTCTGTTGAACATCCATCCATCCATACATTTTCTACCGCTTGTCCCGTTCGGGGTCGCGGGGGGTGCTGGAGCCTATCTCAGCTGCATTCGGGCGTAAGGCGGTGAACACCCTGGATAAGTCGCCACCTCATCACAGGGCCAACACACATATAGTATTTATATATAATAAATACATAGAGCTTTACTGCCCCCTTGTGTCTGTGCCGTCACACCTCCCCCAACAAACATAACATAACCTCTAGTTTGTGCTCTAATTAGCAAAGGAACTGCAAGAACGTTATTGCTCTCATAACTTTTTCCAGATATTCAAATTTATATGAAGTAAAACACTAATGTTAAGTTTTTTTTTTCGTAGTTTTTGCCCTCCAAAAAATGATGATGTGATGCAAGGCCCTCGTTTGGAAAAGAGTCTCTATGAGGCGACCATGTGTCATGACATCATGTAAGAGTAATCTTATTTAGCATTGAGGCCATTGTAGTGGCAGATTGAATAAAGCATCATTTTGGGGTCTGTTGAACATCCATTCATCCATACATTTTCTACCGCTTGTCCCGTTCGGGGTCGCGGGGGGTGCTGGAGCCTATCTCAGCTGCGTTCGGGCGGAAGGTGGGGTACACCCTGGATAAGTCGCCACCTCATCACAGGGCCAACACACATATAGTATTTATATATAATAAATACATAGATTTTTAATGCCCCCTTGTGTCTGTGCCGTCACACCTCCCCCAACAAACATAACATAACCTCTAGCTTGTGCTCTAATTTGCAAAGTAACTGCAATAACTTTTTTGCTCTCATAACTTTTTTCAGATATTCACTTTTATATGAAGTAAAACACTAATGTTACGTTTTTTTTTTCGTAGTTTTTGCCCTCCAAAAAATGATGATGTGATGCAAGGCCCTCGTTTGGAAAAGAGTCTCTATGAGGCGACCATGTGTCATGACATCATGTAAGAGTAATCTTATTTAGCATTGAGGCCATTGTAGTGGCAGATTGAATAAAGCATCATTTTGGGGTCTGTTGAACATGTTGCATCAAAGCCAAGGTCGCGAGTGTGGCATTACGCCGAGACACTAATGGGTGGCATCCCTTTTGAAATCAAAGCGGCTGCTCCTGCAAGTGTCCTGGTGGTGATTGATGAGGTTTGGACGGCGAGTGGACGGTGATGGATGGCAGCGTGCTGTTTACCCAGCCAGTCATACCATTATGTTGTTAACCTTTTTTTCTCAGTGCAGGAGGAGATGAGATCAGATTTGAAGTAGCGCGGCGACATCATCATCATCATCATGCTGCATGGCGCTCGCTGTAATCATTCCTCTTCATATTTATTTAGCCTGTGCAAGTTTTGCACAGGCTATAGACACTTACACCATGTGTTGTCTGCATTGTAACACTTATATAATACTTTTAAAGTCATTTTGATAGTAGGTTAATATAGCCAAAATAGACACTTACATCATGTGTCGTCTTCATTATAACACTTATATAAGACTTTTAAAGTCATTTTGATAGTAGGCTATTATAGACACTTACATCATATGTTGTCTGCATTGTAACACTTATATACGACTTTTAAAGTCATTTTGATAGTAGGCTAATATAGACACTTGCATCATGTGTTGCCTTCATTATAACACTTATATAAGACTTTTAAAGTCATTTTGATTGTAGGCTAATATAGCTAATATAGACACTTACATCATGTGTTGTCTGCATTATAACACTTATATAAGACTTTTAAAGTAATTTTGATAGTAGGTTAATATAGCCAAAATAGACACTTACATCATGCGTTGTTTTCATTATAACACTTATATAAGACTCTTAAAGTCATTTTGATAGTAGGCTAATATAGCTAATATACACACTTACATCATGTGTCATCTTCATTATAACACTTATATAAGACTTTTAAAGTAATTTTGATAGTAGGCTAATATAGCTAATATAGACACTTACATCATGTGTCGTCTTCATTTTAACACTTATATAAGACTTTTAAAGTCATTTTGATAGTAGGCTAATATAACTAATATAGACACTTACATCATGTGTTGTCTGCATTGTAACACTTATATAATACTTTTAACGTCATTTTGATAGTAGGCTAATATAGACACTTGCATCATGTGTTGTCTTCATTATAACACTTATATAAGACTTTTAAAGTAATTTTGATAGTAGGCTAATATAACTAATGTAGACACTTACATCATGTGTCGTCTTCATTATAACACTTATATAGGGCTTTTAAAGTCATGTTGATAGTAGGCTAATATAGACACTTACATCATGTGTTGTCTGCATTATAACACTTATATAAGACTTTTAACGTAATTTTGATAGTAGGCTAATATAGACACTTAAAACATGTGTTGTCTACATTAAAACACTTGTATAAGACTTTTAAAGTCATTTTGATAGTAGGCTAATATAGACACTTACATCATGTGTTGTCTGCATTGTAACACTTATATAATACTTTTAACGTCATTTTGATAGTAGGCTAATATAGACACTTGCATCATGTGTTGTCTTCATTATAACACTTATATAAGACTTTTAAAGTAATTTTGATAGTAGGCTAATATAACTAATGTAGACACTTACATCATGTGTCGTCTTCATTATAACACTTATATAAGACTTTTAGAGTAATTTTGATAGTAAGCTAATATAGACACTTACATCATGTGTTGTCTACATTAAAACACTTATATAAGACTTTTAAAGTCATTTTGATAGTAGGCTACTATAGACACTTACATCATGTGTTGTCTGCATTGTAACACTTATATAATACTTTTAACGTAATTTTGATAGTAGGCTAATATAGACACTTGCATCATGTGTTGTCTTCATTAAAACACTTATATAAGACTTTTAAAGTCATTTTGATAGTAGGCTAATATAACTAATATAGACACTTACATCATGTGTTGTCTATATTATAACACTTATATAAGTCTTTTAAAGTCATTTTGATAGTAGGCTACTATAGACACTTACACCATGTGTTGTCTACATTATAACACTTATATAAGTCTTTTAAAGTAATTTTGATAGTAGGCTACTATAGACACTTACACCATGTGTTGTCTACATTAAAACACTTATATAAGACTTTTAAAGTCATTTTGATAGTAGGCTACTATAGACACTTACACCATGTGTTGTCTACATTAAAACACTTATATAAGACTTTTAAAGTAATTTTGATAGTAGGCTAATATAGACACTTACATCATGTGTTGTCTTCATTATAACACTTATATAAGACTTTTAAAGTCATTTTGATAGTAGGCTAATATAGACACTTACATCATGTGTTGTCTGCATTATAACACTTATATAAGACTTTTAACGTAATTTTGATAGTAGGCTAATATAGACACTTAAAACATGTGTTGTCTACATTAAAACACTTGTATAAGACTTTTAAAGTCATTTTGATAGTAGGCTAATATAGACACTTACATCATGTGTCGTCTTCATTATAACACTTATATAAGACTTTTAAAGTCATTTTGATAGTAGGCTACTATAGACACTTACACCATGTGTTGTCTACATTATAACACTTATATAAGACTTTTAAAGTCATTTTGATAGTAGGCTAATATAACTAATATAGACACTTACATCATGTGTTGTCTATATTATAACACTTATATAAGACTTTTAGAGTAATTTTGATAGTAAGCTAATATAGACACTTACATCATGTGTTGTCTACATTAAAACACTTATAT